>NC_062967.1:54359799-54575379 GCF_023119035.1 Salvia hispanica
TGAGGGCAACAAAGTCATTATCAATACCTCGCTGGGCCCACTAAAACGCCTATAAATAGAGAAGAGCATGCAGCGCAAAAGAGGATAGTTTTTCACTCTTCTTAGCTCATACATTTTCACACACACTTGGGAAAAATTCTGGGGATAATCGTGATAGGGGGGTACTTTCTAAAGATCTCGTGTTTGGTAACACCGTCCTCGTGAGGGCGAAGATACAATTTCAGCTGTTTTTGCTAGTTTCCACCGTCGAACTTCACTATTGGGAGTCGACTTTGATGTTGATGATGTTTAACTGCTTACCGTTTATGGATCTGCGTTTATTTGTTTAATTTCAAGTTATTTTGCTTAGATCTCTCTGCTGTTAGCGTAATTCTTAAATTGCTATGTCGATCTCTGTTTATTTCGTTATTGAGGTGTTTGATGTGGAGTTTGGTGACATATCTGTGGTTGATTGAGTATTCAGAGCTTAAATTTGTAAAATCTGCAGTGATGGAGAATTTCTTCTGTTTGGAGTTCGTGTCGGACGCTTGGATCCGGAGTGGATTTAGCGTCTGAGTTGGTTTTGGCGTGTGAAAGAAACAGTAGTTGATAGACTTGTTTAATTTCTCTTGGTTTCTATTTCACTTCGTCTAGGTATGCAGATCTGTTTAGTTCTTCGTTATTTATGCATAGATTTGATTTCAAGTTAGTAGCTCTGTTTTGATTTGCTCATGTGTTTTCTTAAGAAGTTTTATGCGAGTTTGGTTGTAGAAGACGATGTCACTGTCAGTTAGTACGAGAGTTAGTTATTCTGCCACTTTCCAGTCGTACTCTGCTTTTTCTTAGATGTGGTCCCACCGTAGAATTATCTCCTAGGTCTAGCTGTTAGGTTAAGTTTCTTTCTAATGTTTCCAAGTCAAGTTAATTTTAATTTTCCTCAACCCAAGAAAATGCGTGGCAGCAGCCAACACCAAAAATACTTCCAAATCCTTGATCATGAGTCTTACGCATCCTTCTCTGTGGGATCGATCCCTACTTCCCTATACTAGGTTTAGCAAAAGTGGTTGAGGGTTTTGAAGCGGGAAAGTACTTGTGTGTCCGACGACCGGGATTCCGCACGACCTACGAGTTCCTAGACCAAGTGATCTAGTGGACTTGCTGCATCTGGGGAACCTGCCTTATTTGAATATCGCAACACTGCACACACACTACACTTGTACTGTCTCATTTCCAGTATCTTCAATCACATTTTGGATCATACATCACTTTAGCATGCCATTGTCTAGATCATCTCCCTTCATCTTCAAAATCAGTGGAGTCAAGAGTATATATCATCCTCTTCAGAATTTTCATACTCAGACACGTAGTCACTCTTCTGTCCTCCATTGACTATCCCATGGAACATCTCATCAGTTATCACAAATGCCTTCTTCCTCTCCTTCATCTTCTTTCTGCCTTGTATATATTCTTCATCCTCAGACACTAGCTCATCGGCATCCATTTCATCATCGGTCTCCTCTTCACTTGATGGTATATAACTCCCATCACTTTCACTGTCATACACTCCCTCTCCAAAAACATCAGTAGCTGATCCAACCCCCTCATGCACAGAACCACTCATATTCTTCTAACAGCCTCTTCTACTTTCTGATCAGAACCACTCAGACTCTTACTACCAGCCTACCCACATTATCATCCACAGACCGAGTCACTGTCTTACTCACAACTTCACTTACATTCTTACTAAATGTTTCACTCCCATGCTTCTTCGAAGACTTAACCACATTCTCACTGCCGCTTCTACCAAAAGATATAGCGACATCCTTACTAACCCTTTCAACAACCCTCTTTTCCATAGATTGAACCACATTCTTCTCCACACTTTTTTTAACCACACTCTTACCCTTGCTCGCAGAAGTGGACTTCCAAGTCTTTGTGGAAGAATCAAAGTTTCTCTTTTCAACCACTCTCTTGCTATTTTTGACAGTTTCAACTAGACCTGCCCACGGTTCATGAACCGGCGGTTTCAGTTCGGAACCGCCGGTTCCGGTTTTGGGAAATATGCAACCGGAACCGAACCGCGAGAAAGTTTCACGGTTTCGGTTTCGGTTTCGGTTCCGAACCGCCGGTTTTCGAACGGTTCGTAGCGGTGTAGGTTCGATTTCGCGGTTTCACGATTTTTTTCCTTAATTTTTTTTGCCATATAGTTTGAAATTATAAAATAAATTGGAACAAAGAAATGGATAGTTTGAATTGAGAGATTGAAGAGAGAAATTCTTGTTAACACTAAAATGAGGTGAGTGTAAGTGAGGATAGAGAGGAGTATTTATAGATAAAAAACAAAGAGAAATGAGATCCAATTTGAATTTAAAATCAATATTTAAGAACAAAATAAATAAATAAATAAAAATAAAATAAATGGTTTTTGTGCAATCAATTTTGAATAGTGCAGCCATCGTCCACCGCCAACCAATCATTTTTGAAGACTCAACTAATCAATTTTGAAGACTACAAATTCATTAACCAATGGTAATTTGAGTATTATACTTTATTTAAGTAATCAATTCTTCTAAGTTTTATTAATAAATGTTCGATAAATATTTATTAATAATGATCCATACTCCTAGACTCCATACGCAAAAAACTATGTTAATTAATAAAATAGGAAATAGTATTATAAAGTTATTACCATAACCATACTCCATAGACTCCATCTTGTAATTTAGTTATTTTTATTTTATTATCTTTTCTCTTATGTTTTCCAAATTACCATCCAATTTTACCAAATAGTATTATAGTTATTTTTGCTACAAAATTTTGTCCCACATTATTGTTTCTACGGATATTACCAAATCTAAAAATGAAAGATACTTATATAAGTATAAAACTCATAAACCGCATCATTCAACAATGTTTTATTTAATAGAGTATAGTTTTAATATAAGGATTAACCATGTTTAAATTTATCATTGCATTGGCGGTTCGGAACCGTGAAACCGGCGGTTCGGAACCGTCCGGAACTGGCGGTTCGGTCGCGGTTTCGGTTCGAAAAATTTGGAACCTGAACCGAACCACGGTTCTAAAATTCACGGTTTCGGTTCGGGATATTTTTTGCAGTTTCGGTTCGGAACCGTAACTGCCGGTTACGGTTTCGGTTTTAACCACCGGTTCGGTAAACCTTGGGCAGCTCTAGTTTCAACCTTATTCAACACCCTCTCTTCCATATGTTCACCACCAATGCCCACATTCCGATATTCCATTATTCGTTCCAATCCTGCAGTAGACTTCCTCCCATCAACAATATATATATAGTACACATTCTGTTAAAACTCACTCCTAGAGTACTAGATAACATCTCCATCACCTCCTTATCACTCCTTATATCCACATGAGTTGCTGTCATAGGATTCACAAAGGTGAGTCTACTCCATGTGTCAATCTCTATTTTATTCAATTCCTCAACTAAATCAAAATATCCAAATTTGTCCGGGTCTAGACCACTAGCCTGTGCCGTTCCACCACCAACATATTTCTGAAACTTACCATTTGAAATGTAATGTCCCCCATGATGAATGTAAAGGCCAAAAACATCATCCCTGTACAAATTCCAAACTCAAAATCAGAAAATCTAAACTAACTCAACTCAATTTAAATGTCTGAAAATCTAAACAAAGTGAAAATCAGAAATTGGCTGAAACTAAACTCAATCTAAAAATATGAAAATCTAAACTAAGTCAAAATCAGAAATTGGCTAAAACTAAACTCAATTTAAAAATCTGAAAATCTAAACTAACTCAAAATCATAAATTAGCTAAAATTGGCTGAAACTAAACCTAAGATGGGAGGACTTACGTAGCCGGTGGCGCCATGAGATTTCGTAGCCCTCGTCGTCGTGTCAGAAGATGGGACCACTTGAGGCAGAAGAAGGGTTTGTCAAATTGAGCCAATTTGGGGATTTAGGGTTAAGTAGCCCTCGCCACCGCCGCCGCCGTCGTAGGCGTCGCCGTCAGAAGATGGGAGTTGAGGCAGAAGAAGGGTTTCTCAAATTCTCGTCAAATTGAGACAACTATTATAAGTATAATAATAATAATTAGTATAGTAATGGTTTAGTTTATAAAACAAATAAAATTATATTCCATCTCAGCAGCCAACTCATCGTCCACGTCAGCGTCAATATCACCATCTTAGTCGGAATACCCGACACGGGAAATCGGCACATTTTATGAAAGTATACGATTTTTGACGCCAAATTTATACTTTACGGGAAAAACTAAACTTTTATGAAAGTTCACGATTTTTAAGCCAATTTGCCCTTTTATTTATAATGTGTTTAATGTTTGTAGTATGTTCCATAGAATAAGTTGTGTATTTTATTTGTGCAAATGTTGCAGTGTATAAATAGTGTATTTTGTATTTGTTCTGGTGTGTGCGCAATGTGTGTATGTATTATGTTGTGCATGTTTTTTGTGAATTTTATTTACAGTGTGTGTAATGTTCGTAGTATATGCCGCGTATGTATAATATGTTTTATAATATTTGTATTTAGTTTTTTGTGTACATTTTGTATTGTTTGTTTTATATTTATGTGTTTAACTTACTGTATTAATGTATTTCGTATTATGTGTTTTTGCATGTATGTAGCGTGTGTAATGTATGTATGTATTTTTAAAATACATGTGGTTTATGTAGTTTGTGCATTTTATTTATAGCATGTTTAATGTTTGTAGTATGTGCTGCACATGTTATCCTGAGTGTAGTGTTTTTTTAATGTTTTATATTTTCTATATGTAGTGTTTGTTTAATATATATGTGAAAGTGTGTGTATTCGTGTGGTGTATATACTTTGTGTGCAATGTGTAGCGTGTGCTATGGTGTATAGTATGTATATGGTGCGCAGAGTTGGTTATTTTTTGTATAGTGTGTAGTTTGTTTATTTGAGTATAGTGTGTGTGTGTGTGTTTTATTTATACTGTGTTTGTGTATTTTATTTATAACGTGATAAACGTTTGTAGTATGTTCCGTGTGTGTATAAGTTGTGTATTTGTACATTTGTTGTAGAGTTTATAATAGTGTATTTTGTATTAGTATCTGTAGTGTGTGCCATGTGTGTATGTATCATGTTGTGCATGTGTTTTGTGAATTTTATTTATAGTGTGTTTAATGTTCGTAGCATGTGCTGCCTATGTATAGTATGTTTTATAATAATTGTATTTAGTTTTTTTGTGTACAATTTTTTGTGTTTAAAGTGTGTGTATTTGCGTAGTAATGGTAATGTATGTATCTTGTGTATAGTGTGTGTATTGTATATGTGTATTTTGTATTATGTGTTTTTGCTTAGTAATGGTAGCATATATATGCAATGTATGTATGTATTTTTACAATACATGTGTTTATGTATGTGTGTGTATTTTATTTATAGCATGTTCAATGTTTGTTGTATGTGATACACATGTATATATACTGGTGTAGTGTTTTTATAATGTTTTGTATTTTCTATATGTAGTGTTTGTTTAATATGTATGTGTGTAAAGTGTGTGTATTTGTGTGGTGTATATACTTTGTGTGCAATGTGTAGTGTGTGCTATGATGTATCGTATGTATATGGTGCGCAGTGTTAGTTATTTTTTGTATAGTGTGTAGTATGTTTATTTGAGTATAGTGTGTATGTGTTTTATTTATATTGTGTTTGTGTATTTTATTTGTAACGTGATTAATGTTTGTAGTATGTTCCATGTGTGTATAAGTTATGTATTTTATTTGTACATTTGTTGTAGGGTTTATAAATAGTGTATTTTGTATTTTTGTATTAGTATTTGTAGTGTGTGAAATGTGTGTATGTATTATGTTGTGCATGTGTTTTGTGAATTTTATTTAGGGATATTGGCATCTAATATCACGAAACTTTCAAAAAGTTGGGTTTTTCCCAGGAACCTTAAAATTGGCAAATAATATCATGAACTTTACCCCGGGTTTTTTTTTCCCACGAATGAAAAAATTCATGTTATTTTAATAGATTGAAAAACAATTTTGGAGGGTGTGCTTCAAGAAAAACTATCTTCAAATATTGAAAAACTTGAAACTTTCAAAATTGTTGTTGAGAAATTACGAAAAAAGATTGGTAAATATTATTTGTGGGAATTTTTTTATTCGTGGGAAAAAACAAACACGGGGTAAAGTTCGTGATATTATTTGCCAATTTTAAAGTTCGTGGAAAAAACCCAACTTTTTGAAAGTTTCGTGATATTAGATGCCAATATCCCTTTTATTTATAGTGTTTGTAATGTTCGTAGTATGTGCCGCGTATGTATAGTATGTTTTATAATATTTGTTTCTAGTTTTTTTGTGTACTTCTTGTATTGTTTGTTTTATATTTTTGTGTTTAAAGTGTGTATATTTGTGTAGTAATGGTAATGTATGTATCTTGTGTATAGTGTGTGTACTGTATGTATGTATTTTGTATTATATGTTTTTGCATAGTAATGATAGTGTATGTAGCGTGTGTAGTGTATGTATCTCAGTGTTCATCTCTCTTACTGAACTCTTTCTACTTTTAACCTTTTAACACACCAATTTATTAAATCTCGTACCCAAAAGACATGCCTCAACTACCTTGGGACAGAAGTATATTATACTCCCTCCGTCCTATTAAATATGCAACATTTGGGAATCGGCACGGGGTTTTATGTAGTATTGTTTTTGTGAGTGACTGAAGAAAGAGTAAAGTAAGAGAGATGAAAAAAATAGAGATAGAGATGTTTCCATTTTAAGAAACGTTTCATTTTTAATGAGACAAACTAAAAAGGATAACGTTTCATTTCTAATGGGACAGAGGGAGTACTACTTTAGTATAAGTATATTTAGCTAATTTGCCCCCTTCCAATTAGAAAAAAAAAAATATTTTACTTGCCCCTTCCTTAAGATACAAATAGCTTTAAACACCCATAAAATAATACTCCCTCCGTCCCGCTTAAGATGACACGTTTTTCTTTTTAGTTTGTCCCAACTAAGATGACGCATTTCCTTTTTTAGAAATTTTCTCTCTCCAATTAATACACTCAACCACTTTTTCTCATTCCTATTAAAATATCCATATTTCTTTATCTTTCTACTTTAATACTTACACCCACCTTTTCTCTCTCCAATTAAATACTTTAACCAATAATTCTTAAAACTCCGTGCCGGCTAAGCAATGTGTCATCTTAGCCGGGACGGAGGGAGTATATTATACTTCGGAAGGCGGTGCCACGTATAGGGCTTTGATGCCTTTGTGACGCACAGACTCCATAGGGTCGAGAGGGTGTGGATGAGCTTCATAATGCCCACATAGCGGTGACTCCACACTAATGCGCATCTCTCCACCAATCCTCATTCGGGGACCATAAGTCAACATGGTTGCCTTCTTGTCCCACCCGAGATCCTCGTATCTCTCTACGGGCCGCGTCTTATTCTTCCCGTGTCAGCCTCGCATCTATCTGGGTATGAACTCGCCATGCCGTCTACACGAAAAGGGAGCTCAATGTCAACTCAAGGTAGAAAAATTAAATGAGGATACATGGTTCAGAAAGGATGCTAGGAGTGTGATGCATATTAGGGTGGGCATACAAGATAGATGTACTAATGTAGTCTCATGGAAATGAATAATAATTTTCTCCTTGTTACTTCCACTAAGGTTAGATGGTTCATGAGTTATGTTTGTTTTCTAGCATTTCACCGAATCGTAGTGCGTCGAACTTCTAGTCCATACTTGCAAGCGGGGAAGACACATCGTGGTCCCCCTTAGCATCCTTTCCTTGTCTTAGGCGTTTTGCGCCTCAACATTCATTAGCATCGCGAAATTTTACATTCATTGTATGTTTGTAAATATTGTGACACTGAAATAGACCATCGTGCAAAGAATCATACGACATACATATCATGTCCATAATCACATAATTGTAACTACACATGCTTTCATAGTTTGCGTTTCACACATCATACCCATGTAATTTCAACCATATATACATAAAAATTTTGTTACTCATGGAAGCAATATGTAACTTAAATTCGCACTTCAAAGTAATGTAATCGCCACATCAAGCAATACAAGTCATACTTCAATATTCATCACATTAAACGCCATCATGCTTCATGGTCAAGTAAAAGCAAATACCTACTCACATAGTATCTTACATTTCATATCATCACAACATTTTCCAAAGCCATGGCATTTACTTTAAATTTCCAAAAGGCAAAATTGTCATTTTCACAAACATAGATGGGGCACAACTACCACAGGTGGTGTACACTAGACTGGCAAGGTTAGTAGCCTTAATGGGTCCCGAATTCGATTAAAAATACTTCCTTCGTCCCATTAGAAATGAAACATTTGCTTTTCAGCATGTGATTTTATGTAGTGTTGTTTTGTAAGTTAATGAGGAGAGAATAAAGTAAGAGATGAAAAAGGAGATATGATGTCGTTTCAATTTTGAAAAATGTTTCATTTTGAATGTGACTGAGGAGTACATGGCAAACCCACTTCAGATAGGTTCTAATCAAAACATAAAACATGGTATGACAAATATACTTCACCTCCATTTTCACGTCAAAACATAATTAGGAGTCCTAATTTAAAAAGAAAGCTAACATCGTTCGCTTAGTTTCCACAAGTTAATTTATTTCCCCCCTAAACCCTTCGAGGAAACAACTTTCAAATACTACAAAACTAGTACCCAAAAAATAGGGTTTGCACATTTTTAGTACCCAACATTTACAAAATCACATTTTCAGTCAAAAAGTTTCATAAATTTCAAATTCAGTCCTGATTTTTACTATTCTACCCTTTAGTCCTCGAGGTGTATATTTGTCCATTTAGTTTGATTTGAGGACCAAACTTGTGATTTTTTAATGTTTATGTACTTCTTTTTGTTAAGGACCAAAAATCTTTGTGGTATTATTATTAATTTTTTGTATATTATGTGAAAACAAATTATTTAAATATTTATAGTGTTATCTACTACTCCCTCCGTCCCGGCTAAGATGACACATTGCTTAGCCGGCACTGGATTTTAGGAGTTATAGGTTAAAGTGTTTAATTGGAGAGAGAAAAGGTAGGTGTAAGTATTAAAGTAGAGAGATAAAGAAAGATGAATAATTTAATATGAGTGAGAAAAAGTGATTGAGTGTATTAATTGGAGAGAGAAAGTTTCCAAAAAAGGAAATGTGTTATCTTAAGCGGGACGGAGGGAGTAATAAATTATTTAAATCATTATAGTATTATTTAAATTATTGCATTACAATCGGAAAAATAATTATTGCACTACAAAGATTTAAATAATTCTTTTTGGACAATATACAAAGATTTAATAATACCATAAAGATATTGGTTCTTTAAAAATCATAAAGAAGTACATAAATATTTAAGAATCACAAGTTTGGTCCTCAAATGAAACTAAATAGACAAATATAGACCTCAAGGGCTAAAGGGTAGAATAGTAAAAATTGGGACTGAATTTGGGATTTATGAAATTCTTAGATTGAAAATGTGATTTTGTAAATATTGGGTACTAAAAATGTGCAAACACTATTTTCTAGTGTACTATTTGTAGTTCACTCATAATATACATTCATCAAAAAAAGTAAACAAATAAAATAAGTTATGATGCATGTATCTAAGCCTTCGTAATTCATTCTTTGCTCGTAGAAACTTTCGGATTCAAATCCTAATTGATTCATAATATTTAATTTGATGTTTGCTCCCAAATCGCATAAAGCCTTTGTTTGCCTTTGTTTCTTTGAGATCTCAGCTAAGTTGACGGTCTCATAATCCGTCAATCTCTTTTTCTTGGAAACAACCTCCTTCAAGAATTTCACATAGCATGGCATTCGTTGAATAACCTCGATAAGAGGGATATTTATATGCGCCCTCTTGAAGATTTCAAGAAATTTGGAGAATGTTTCATCCAACTTCTTAGCTTGAGGAATGGGAAATAGAGGTTTTGGCGCGATTGGCTTCATTTTGTGTACTTCCAGTGCTCTTGTTCTCTCGGCTTCTTCTTCCCCGTCTTCAATTTGTTCCTCATTCTCTAACTTTCCCACGGACATGAGTGAGCTCTCACTTTTATTTCCATACTCCACGTGGATAGCTTTGCAGTCCTTTGGATTTGGCACTATGGTGCTCGAAAATGTTCCCGACTGATGAATAGATCCCTCAGTTTGGGCTATTTGACTTACTTGAGTCTCCAATATTTTCACCTTTGCATTTGTCTCTACAATTGCTTTCTCAACTTTCTCTAACTCATTGGTTGGTGCCTGCCATGTAACTCTCTGTTCCATCCATGAAAGCCTTGAGAAAATCATTGGTAAGAGAACTTGATGAAGCATTGTTGGGCTCGTTGATTCCTCCGTTTGAGACCGTGAAATCATTGGAATGGCACTGTTTGGGTTCCCACAGGACAAGTAGGAATGATGGTTTGCAAAAATATTTCCATCCCCTAATTCGAGCTGTGGTTGTGGTAGTTGTGGTAGTTCCTCTGTTGTCCACCATGATATATGTAGTTCACGTCTTTAAGCCTAGCTTGTGACTGTGCCAAGTTGATGTTGTCTATTTTTTATATTGAGCAACAACATCTCCTGAGCTAGAAGATTCATAGTCTCTTGAGTCGGTGGTAGCAGCTATTCTCATTGACTTACCTCTCCTAGAACTCCAGCTCTTGTTGTTGACTGCAAGTCTCTGTAGCATCTTTTCACACTCGTCCACCCCGAGGTCAAGGAATGATCCTCTTGAGCCAAAGTCCATGTGACTTTTGTATGAGTCAGTGCAACCATTATAAAATATACTCACTAGATGTTCAAAGCCCAAATCCATGGTTCGGGCATTTCCTCAACAGATCATTGAATCTCGTCCATGTCTCGTACATAGACTCATCGCTCATCATGGTGAAGTAAGAGATCATCCTTTGCAGTTTCAGGGTTGCGCTGTAAGGGAAGAACCACTCCAAAACCTTCTTTGACATGACTTCCCAACTTGTAATTGGGCCGGGTGCCAAATTCTCATACCAATCCTTCGCATCATCCAAGAGGGAGAAAGGGAACAGTCGCAGCTTGATGGTATCATCTGGAACTCCATTATGTTTTCATATTTTACCATAAATTTATGTATATAATAATTTAAGATTATTAAATAATTATATTTGCAATCTAAGAATAAATGAATAAATATATCATATAAATAGAACGAGTTCTTTTGTAGTCGACGTTGTTTATAATAATCACCATATGCATCTATAGTTTATATTGATCACCCTTAAACTATTTCCCTTGCATTGTTCATCTCTATTGTAACCCTCACTGTTTAGTTGTTTTTTTTCCAGGTAACAAAGATGCACAAAATTTGGGCCCCCAGTGCTAGCTTCGATGCTGGTCATGGGAGTACCATATTTCCCATACTATTACTCCCTCCGTCCCCCATTAGCAGTCACACTTCCGTTTCTGCACTCGTTTATAAAAATTATAATAAATAGTTAAAGTGGAGAAATGGTAAAGTAAGAGAGAGAATAATGTAGAGAAAATTGTAACTCCTAATGGGGGACGGATGGAGTATTTATTTTTATATAGGAAATTGCGGTGTCATAATAGAAGTGAGAAAAGTGAGTGATGGTCCATTAAGTGTGACAAGTGAAGTAAAATCTTGAATCTTGAATAGCTATAAATTTGTAAGTTGGCCACCTTTCGGCAATGCGATCAATCTTTTAAAGATCTATCTATATCCCAGTAGGATCTCTCTTCCACCATCTTTTTGCATGGGAACAGTCCACATCACTTGCTTTCTTCACGCATGCACTATATATATATATCGTACATATCTTCTATCAATATTAACATTAACTACTAATATATTTCTCCTTTTATTATAGGGCTGCCAAAATAAGTTAGGAGATCTATTCTTGGGAATGGATCATATTATTAACTTAGAAAACTTATGGGATTATTGGGAAAGTAAGTAACTAAATTGTGGGGTGGATATGGGAAGCTTGATTGACTTTGGCCGAAAAACAAGGGCAGTGCTCTACACCTGGTTGTTGATACTTTAAAGTGGAAACTCATGCTTCTCACTGTGCTCCTATGTGATAGCTACCAATATCACCACTACATTTTATCCAATTTCTCTTTCTATTTTCCTCATCTCCCTTCAATCATGCACCTTAGTTTTTTACAAGCATTGACACCACTCGTCACTGATTTTTATTGATTTTAGGCACTCTTAAGTTATATTTCTTCCTTGGTAGTTTCACCCTTAGAAGTCAGGTTGACCATGGAAAGATTGATTTATATGCGCTTGATTTAGTGATGATTGATAATTTTACTTACGTACATTTGCCGTGATGGGTCACATTTTACAATTAAATCAAATAATGATATTTTGATTTACTAATCATTATTCAAACTTTTGGGGTAATTATATTATGAGTATATATTTCACTAATGTTTTAATTTATTAAAAAAAATTAAGTTAGCATATATTATAAAAAAAAATTAATTAGGATTACAAATTAGTATATTTGGTCTAAAATCATTAACACTATTACACTTTTTACTTATTTTTCATCCTCTTCACTCCAAAATTATGCCTTGAAAAACAAGATATTGTTTCTTTAAATAATACTTAGTACTCTATATATATTGTCATATAGGCATTTTATCAAGCAATGAATATACATGTACTCCATCCGTCTTCGAAAAATAGTCCATGTTTGATTTCGCATGGGTTTTAAGAAATATGAAGAGAAGTTAATGGAAAAAGTTGGTGGAATGTAGATCCCACATTTATATATTTGATTTATAATAGAATGTGAGTGTAATGAGTTAGTGGAAAGTGTGGTCCATTTACCAAAAAAAAAAACAATGAGGACAACATTTTGCGGACGGACATAAATGACAAAAGTAGACAACATTTCACAGACGGATGGTGTAACAGCCCGCCCTCCTAGGGTACAACAAATGCGGCGGCTGCAACCCAAAAACCGACTCAAAAGAAGTAAACATAGGCTAGGGTTTCATTTAAAGAGTACTGACCAAAGAAATGAAGGAATATCAGAGTATTTAATGCAACAACTTAACCTAGAAACTTAAATAGGTAAACAAAAGGGAGTTTTATAAATGATGATCAAAACTTAAGAGAATGGCATAGGTTTCAAGATAACGTCACGAGAAAAGTATAAGGCCTCAAAAACGAAGAAGAGTGCCAATCAACCAAATCAATATCAGAGTATTAGAACTTAGCGGAAAACGACCAAGAGAAAAAGCATAGCTATGTATGGAGACACAACTACACTTAGAGTTCAACATGTCCATTAATTAATTTAGCTGCTCAACACCCGCCACCGCTCGTCATCATTCAACCTGCACATAGGAAAAACACATGCAGGGCTGAGTATTTTGAAATACTCAGTGAGCTCGTTGCCAAAACATTTTATCCGAAAGTTATGCCACCCTTACCAAATGAACTCGAGTTTTAAGCAGTTAAGAGAAATATCACGAGTATCACAAAATATTTTCATAGACTGGCCAGTCAAAATAACTCCCCATTTTCTCATCAAATTCCACAATCACATATCACAATCTTTCCATGGTGCGACGAAAGCGTGGCCACGCTTTTCGCCCACGAGACCGGCCGACTAGCTAGGACGGCTCCCGATCCCCTCGTGTACACAGCCTGGTAGGGTTTGCGGCCCATACTCAGACCCGAATTCGTATATCATATCCATAGCCCTATAGCCCAATGGAGCGAACTCACAAACTAGGCATCAGGCACACAATCTCACAATAAAACAAACATAGGCATGGCATAACAGTTAAACCACCCTTATAGCTCCGATAATTATCTTTGACAAAATAAAAGAGAGTTTTTGAGAGTAAAGCCCACCTCGATTGCTTAGATTTCAAGTAGTTTCGCTTTTCCGTTATCTGGCTTCGCAACCGAGGTTTCACCTTTAAATTCACATAGGCACATATTCACGAATTAGGTTCAATTATAACTCTTAACTTATGCATGTCTCGTTACTTCCCTCTTTCCCATCGATTCACCTTAATCTTCATAACTTATAAATTTCAAGTCACACTCATCATAAATTACTAATTCCAAGTCACGCTTAGCATACATATATTTCTTAGCATCTCAACCCTAGATCTATCATCATATGTCATACAAAAGTATTTAGCCATCAAGCACACACTACACAACACACACTTCAACACACACTCACACGCATAACACACACACACGGCACACACACCTCACACACTCTCGGCACACACACACACACACATGTGTTCCCATATCCCTTCTTATCCCTTTTTCACTCAATTAATATGCATGAAGGTTCAAGAACACCGATTAAATCGGTTGGAAGAAAAAGAAAAGAAGGGTAGAAGAAGAACAACATAACTCTTAAGCAAAAATACCTTTTTAGAGAAAATAAATCGGTAGAAACAAAGTAGAGACTTGGTTCTTCAATATCCTCAGATTAAACTTCGATTTCTTCTCAAAAGATGAAGGATTTATGGAGTAAAGTGGAAGAAAATTGAGAGAGTGAATGGGGGTGAAGTTTTCGAAAATATGGGGGCTAGGGTTGGGGGTTTTGGTTCTTATTTATAGAGTCCAATGAGATCTTTAGGTAATAAGAATAGAATATTTGGTAATATCTTTTGCCTTATAAATAAATAGAATAAAATAATATTGTGGAGTAGGGAAGAAGAATTAACAAAAATAGAGTATGGTAATATTCTCAAATTTTCGAAAATATGGCTAGGGGATTAGCCATGGTTTTGTTTTTGGTATATTTTCCAAGTAGAATAAAATATCATGGAGCAAAATAAAAATAAGGAAAATCCTCCATGAAGCAAGGTAAGGGGCGATTTCTATGCCTTTTAAATAAGGCATGGATTTCTTGAATATTGACTAAGATCAAGTAAGGCAAAATCTCTTGAAGTATGGAAAGATTTGGTAGAATAATTAAATTCTAGGTATGGAAGGAATCAAACAAGGGATTAACTAAAATAAAATAATTCTTTCCTTCCCATAATTAAGTGATTTTCGAAAATCACTAGAAAAACAAGGGGGCTCGATTTTTACATCTCTAAACAAGGAAATAATTGGCTCTTGGAATTTAATTTGGATAAATATCCCAAGGATTAAATAAATTTCGGAAAAATAGAAATTCTCTCTCCAAGGGGTCTAGGGTTCGAAAATTACAAGAATTAGGGTGATAAGTATTTATGGCAAATTTTCTCTAATATTCTCACTCACCCATAAACAATTAAATTACCACATAAGTCACACAAATAAATAAATCACATGCCACATCATTAAGTCAAATAGTTTGACTTTTCAAACTTTCACACAAACCCTAAACTTAATTCGACCATATCACCTCGTGAAATAACTGCATTCTCGATGCCACGTCATCAACAATAAATTCTAGGGCTCAAAAATTAGGGTTCTAAAATCCGGGATGTTACATCCTACCACACTTAGAAAAAAATTTCGTCCCGAAATTTGGTACCTTTTACGGAAAGAGTTTCGGGTAAAGCTCTATCATCTTATCCTCACGCTCCCACGTGGCTTCCTCGGGCCCGTGGTTTCTCCATTGATTTTCACAAAGGCAGTGGTTTTATTTCTCAAGGTTTGGACCTTTCGATCTAAGACTAACTAGGGTTGCTCCTCGTAGCTCGAGATCCGGGCTTACGGAATATCCTCGTAACGAATCACATGCTTCGGATCGAAAACCTACTTTACTTTATCACCAGCGTGGAATTGTAGGTCCGTCCGTCGAACGTCGGCGTACGACTTCTGTTTGTCCTGGGCTTCCTTCATTCGTGCGCGGATTTGTGGTGATCCGACCATTTCTTGGTACCGCATCGAGTCAGGCGCTCTTCGTTCGCTAGCTTCATCAGAGTAAGTGGAGATGCACTTTCTTCCATAGAGTCCACTTCCTTGTAAACCCATGCCGTCGTGGCAGAAAATTTGTTGTATGCGAACTCGATCAATGGGATGCGGTCTCCCAACTTCCGCCTCGGTCGAGCATATCCTCGAGAGTCCTCGAGAGTTAATATCGTCCTCTCGGATTGTCCATGGTCAGGGTGAAAGTGGTGGCGAAGTTTAATGCGAGTTCTAGTTCGCGTTGCTGAAGTAATCGAAATTTTAGTGAACTTGAGTCCGCGATCGGGCAATGTCGTCAAGCGGGACTCCATGTAATCATGCGATCTCTTGAATGTAGATCCGAGCTAGCTTATCCGTCTCGTGATTCTGGGGATTGTTATGAAATGCGGCTCTTGGTAAGTCGATCGATGATCACCCGAGATCGCAGTATTCCCTTTGAGGGTCACTTGTGCCTTATCCCAGAAGTCCATGGCGATGTGCTCCATTTCCACTCGGGTACCTCCAGCGGTTGTAGCTTCCAAATGCGATTAGTTGGTGTAAGGCTTTCTGTTGTGAAGTTGTGAGCGCTCCACAGTAACGACGTCTCTCTTCGATGCCGTTCCACCAAAAGGATTTCTTCCAGATCTTGGTACATCTTAGTGCTCCCGGAGGTGAAGCGATTATTATGGGAGTTTCGTGCGCTTCGCTCCAGATTTCGTTCCTAAGACTCTCGTCGTTCGCTTTTTACCCAGAGTCTTCATTCCAAGGTAAGAGCGTTATGGAAGCCTCACTAAAACTTCAGGACTACTGATTCTCACTTCGACTCAAATCTCTTCTAATTTCTCATCTAGCCGTTGTCTTTGCAAATCTCAGATTCTTAGATCCAGGTTCTACTACTATGACGATTCGGCCTTTCGCGGTATCAGGTGTTCTAACTACCTCTATACATGACTTACTCGACTCTGTACCTAAACCTTCCTCTTAGATTGAAAACGAGTTATGAATGGTCTCTACGGCAAAGCGTCTGCTACTACGTTTGCCTTGCCGGGCGTAGTTGATACCACGTCCGTAGTCCTTCACTAGCTGCGAGCCCATCTCCGTTTAGCCATGTTGGATCTATACACTCAGAAAAGCCTTTAACTCTTATGGTCCGTAAAGATTTCCACCTAACTCCGCAGGAATGGTGCCTCCAAATCTTTAGGGCACTTGTACCTCTGATGGCTAACTCTAAGCCATTAGGTAGGGTAGTTCTTCGTGCGGTTTCAGCATGTCGCGGCTGCGTAGCGATCACCTTGTTACGCATCTTACATCTGTCAGGCTTTCGAAGCGTCGGTGTAAACTACGTAATTCGCTCCTGGTTCCGGCCACGGCCAACAGCGGTGCTGTGGTCGTTTCTCCTTCAAAGCTGGAAACTCGCTTCCACACTCCAGTCGTTCACCTTGATTCCTTTCTTGGCTGTTGGATCATCGGCCTCGCCGATCCATGAACTACGGTAGTATCTGCTGACCACAGGAAACTTGGATCTCGTTCGGCGTCGAGGGTGACTTCCCTTGGTGCACGGCTTCGACCTTAGCGGGGTCACTCGGATTCCTCCTGGCACGACACGATGTCCTAAAAGGTGACTTCCTTCGAAACGGAGCTCACATGAATTCGGCGTACAACTTTTCCTTCCTCAGCGTCTCGGCGCGATCCGTAGGTGCTCCGCCGTGTTCTTTTCGTCCTTCGAGTAGACTAAGATATCATATATGAAAACTAAAGCAGGCATCTAGGTACGGGTGAAGCGGTTCATCAAGTCCATAAACATAGGTACAGGGGCGTTGGTTAGACCAGGCAGCATCTGACGAACTCATAGTGACCATATACATTACGAAAGCGGTTTAGGGATATCCTCCTTCCCGCTTTAATTTGGTGGTATCGACTTGGATCCATCTTAGAGAACACTCCGGCTCCTCGGAGTTGATCGAAACAGTCATCTATCCTCGGCAAAGGGTTTTTGTTCTTGAGGGTCAATTTGTTCAACTCTCTATAGTCGATACACATTCTCATTGACCCGTCTTTCTTCTTGAAGAGCATAGGTGCGCCCACGTGTGGCTCTTGGGCCTAACGAATCCTAAGTCCATGACTCTTGTAGAATCTTTAACTCCTCTAACTCCTTAGGTGCCATGCGGTATGGGCCGATATGAAGAGGCGCTCCGAGGTTCGAATCGATCGTAAACTCTAGCGCCTATCGGGCGCGGTCCGAGCCAACCGCCGGGAAAGAACATCAAATCTGTCCTGGCGGCAAAACGTCTTCAAGCTGCTTCTCCTTCTACTCTTCTCCGTGGAATGAGCAAGGTAAGCGGCGTCCTGTGGCACATGGCGGTGAAAGCCTTGGCGCAGAGACTGCAGCGATTCATCAGTTCATCGAGATTCCGTGGTACACGCTTGGGTTTCAGACCTGGGGTTTGTAGGGTTATACGTATTTCTTACAACTAATCGTCGCAAAGTTGGGTTAACTTGGAGTCCATTCTAGGATTACGTCAGATATATCGCCATAACTCATGGTCATTGAAACACATTAGCAAGAAGTTCTCAGTACGATTTACATGTTCAAGCAAAAAGCGGGAAATCTCTACTAGTCCTCCTATTTGGTGAGGACACCATCATCCTATGTTCACATTTTCTAGTAGGCAAGCAAAGGGTATGAACACATAACTCAGATGAGAACGAATGAGATGCGCCGTGTCAAACAAAACAACGATAGGGGTATCAAGGTTGCTATCCCTGCTAGATTTCCACTCTCGGGCTTTCCTTGCCGACCTTGGGCTGCTCCTGCTCCTGGCGGTACGCTCTAGCCGGGGCGAAGTGCAGGCGGATAGGGCTGTGGTAGCCGCGGTGGGCGGGTTTCCGGTTCGCTCCTGGCAGGCCCGTAGGTGGCACCCTCGGCTGCTGACGGAAACTCTGTGGTTCTGCCTCGACCCGGTTCCTACGTTCCTACTCGGACACTCCCTAGAGAAGTGACCGTTCCCTTCGCAGTTGAAGCACCTAGTCGGGTTCGGTCCTCTACACTCCCCGAAATGGTATTTGGGCGCAAACGTTACACTTTGTGGGCGGTGCGCTGGCACGGGAGGTCGTTCCTATAGGGTTGTACGAAGTCTGTCCTCCTCCGTATGAGCGGCCTGCTCTGAGTGGGGCGGTATCGCTTGTTGTCGTAGGGGACCCTATTCTCCTCCCATCTCCTCTTATCGTGGTTAGGACGTGGCGGGGGTAATGTCATTGCGGTGTTCCCCGCGCTCCTATCTTTTGGCATTGCTGCCTCTACATCAAGGGCGAGGGCTAGTGCCTCGGCGTACGTAAGGGTTCCGCGGACTGCTAACGCCATCCTAATCTCGTGCCTAAGGCCCTCCTTCTCATCGGTGTCGGTTTGTTCCGGCGCATAACGGGTCATGTCACAGAGTGCACGGTCGTATTCGGCTACGGTCAGACGTCCTTGGGTAAGGTTGTGAAACTCGGCGGCTTTTGCCTTGCGGTAGCTCTTGGGTACGTACTTGCTGTAGACCTCGGTCTTGAATTCTTCCCAAGTCATCTCGTCTATGCGATCCTGGGACATGGTCTTCAGTTTGGTGTCCCACCAAAAATCGGCGGATCCAGTCAGCTGATGCGTCACGCAGATCATCTTCTCCGCATCGTTGCACACTAAGGTTCGGAAGATGCGTTCTAAGGCTCGTATCCAAGTTTCGGCCTTGGCAGGCTCACCCATCCCATCGAAGGTAGGAGGTTTTTGATCAAAGAAAAGCTTCACGACTTCCCTATCTACTCGTGGAGGTGGTGGTGGCGACGGCGGTCTTGGTTGGGTCACACTCTCTTCTACCGAAGCCTGGGAGTTAGGTTCCTCGTTCCTCACGTTGCGTCTAGGCGGCATTCTGATTTATCACACTCGAATCATTAGCGTACTTACTTAAAACTCAAGGCAGTGATAGGGTACTTTTTGAAAAGAAGGAAAAGGAATCTTTAACTCATTCACAATTAGGGTCTAAAGAAAGACCACGCAAAACAGTTGTAAGGTAAACAGAGAACATAATACGGTTGCACCCTAAGGTGGAAAAACAGTTGTGGGTGGAAGAACACGGTAAAATCGCACCATAAGGTGGAAAAACAGTCGTGGGTGGAAGAACACGGTAAAATCGCACCATAAGGTGGAAAACAGTCGTGTATGGAAGAACACGATAAAATCGTATGATAAGGTGGAAAACAGTCGTGTATGGAAGAACACGATAAAATCGCACCATAAGGTGGAAAACAGTCGTGTATGGAAGAACACGACAAAATCGTATGATAAGGTGGAAAACAGTCGTGTATGGAAGAACACGACAAAATCGTATGATAAGGTGGAAAACAGTCGTGTATGGAAGAACACGACAAAATCGTATGATAAGGTGGAAAACAGTCGTGTATGGAAGAACACGACAAAATCGTATGATAAGGTGGAAAACAGTCGTGTATGGAAGAACACGACAAAATCGTATGATAAGGTGGAAAACAGTCGGAAGATAATGGGACAAGCAAGTATATTCATGCGATAAGGATAGAGAAGAGTGAAGACGGCTTCATTGCCATGTAAAAGAATGAAAGGTGCGAATTCCCCATTAATTTTCAAAAACGATCCCAAAAGGTCTTGGTACAATGAATGAAAAGAGCGATTCAATCGCGGAAGGAAAATAACAACAAAATAGAAGTTTCTGAACTCAAAACAAAACGTGGGGAAAAGGGAAAGCAAAACTCCTATTCGGGCACTAGACATCTCTGCCCTCGTCCTCTTCGGGTTCTCCCGACTCTCCGACACTCTCCGCGTTTGAACTCTCTCCTCTCTCGAACGTTCTCATCTCCTCGTCTTTCTCCTCGTTGCTTAGGGGCGACGGAATCGAAGCAAGCATCTCTTCGGTCTCTCTTATGATTGCTCGAGGGGCTGATACGCGCATCCTAAGGGTTCTTTTACGGGGAACGCGAGCAACGTGCGGTTCCTCATCATCGCGATACTTCATTCGACGTGCTGCTCCTGGCGAGTACCTTTGCGTTGGCGGATGAAGTGGAGGTCCATCAACGGCGGCAGACATGGCCGGAAGTAAGACTCCTATTAGGCCGACGAAGTCTCCTCGAGGCGTGTATTTGGGAGGGCTAAACCAAGTGTAGGATACTGAGGCTTGAGCGGTCCACTCGCTCCAAGGGGAAGGTAGTATATGGATAAGTCGCATGATTCCCTCGTGATGGGTAGTTCCGTACGCGTAGGCGTCCAGCCAATGACCATAGAAGTCGGTGACGAAGTTCAGAAGGAACTGCTCTCCGTCCCATTCCATCTCTCTAAAGCGCTCCACGGGAAAGTTCCTATTCTTAGCGTAACGACGTCGCATGAGGGCGTGATAGGGTTGGACCATCTACAAAAGGGGAAAAGGAACAAGTCAGCACCGTCTCAAAAGGTGGAAAAGAAAGGAAAGTGTGTGATCTCAAACGGTGCTGCGAAAGTGTATAAAAGTCCAAAGGGTGATGGTTCGAAGCGTAGCGTCGCGTCAAAGTTCTCGTCCCTAAAACAACTACTCGTGCGTTTTCTGTTCGCGTTTCGTCGGATCTTCACATACACTAACGGCCTTATACTAGTCCTTCTACGTTCCTAGTGTTGGTACAAGCGTTGTGATCGTATAGCTAAGTCATGCTAAGTTCCAAAAGTCCAAGTCTAAGCATCGCAACGTTTCAACATGCTTTCACGTAATCACATTCGTATTTCACAATTCTTACAAGTTCTCACACAACACTTTCAATAATTCATCATTCAAGAAGCATCGCTTCGCATTCATAATATTTCTAGCACATAAGGCATGCTTTTCACAAGTTCTCATATTTCACAAATCATCATTCTAGAAGCATCGCTTCTCGTTCACAATATTTCCAAAAGCATCAAGTTTCACGCACAAGTCACAAAATATTTAGTACCTCTTTCTTTGCGGTTGAACGAGACGAGTTGCGGTGTTGAGCCCTTCGCATTTAGTTCATTTACAAAAAGATTACAAAGACAACCTAAAGTTCGAAAAGAAGAAAGACTCTTGGGTACAGAGCGGAAAGAACTGAGGCTCTGATACCAACTGTAACAGCCCGCCCTCCTAGGGTACAATAAATGCGGCGGCTGCTACCCAAAACCGACTCAAAAGAAGTAAACATAGGCTAGGGTTTCATTTAAAGAGTACTGACCAAAGAAATGAAGGAATATCAGAGTATTTAATGCAACAACTTAACCTAGAAACTTAAATAGGTAAACAAAAGGGAGTTTTATAAATGACGATCAAAACTTAAGAGAATGGCATAGGTTTCAAGATAACGTCACGAGAAAAGTATAAGGCCTCAAAAACGAAGAAGAGTGCCAATCAACCAAATCAATATCAGAGTATTAGAACTTAGCGGAAAACGACCAAGAGAAAAAGCATAGCTATGTATGGAGACACAACTACACTTAGAGTTCAACATGTCCATTAATTAATTTAGCTGCTCAACACCCGCCACCGCTCGTCATCATTCAACCTGCACATAGGAAAAACACATGCAGGGCTGAGTATTTTGAAATACTCAGTGAGCTCGTTGCCAAAACATTTTATCCGAAAGTTATGCCACCCTTACCAAGTGAACTCGAGTTTTAAGCAGTTAAGAGAAATATCACGAGTATCACAAAATATTTTCATAGACTGGCCAGTCAAAATAACTCCCCATTTTCTCATCAAATTCCACAATCACATATCACAATCTTTCCATGGTGCGACGAAAGCGTGGCCACGCTTTTCGCCCACGAGACCGGCCGACTAGCTAGGACGGCTCCCGATCCCCTCGTGTACACAGCCTGGTAGGGTTTGCGGCCCATACTCAGACCCGAATTCGTATATCATATCCATAGCCCTATAGCCCAATGGAGCGAACTCACAAACTAGGCATCAGGCACACAATCTCACAATAAAACAAACATAGGCATGGCATAACAGTTAAACCACCCTTATAGCTCCGATAATTATCTTTGACAAAATAAAAGAGAGTTTTTGAGAGTAAAGCCCACCTCGACTGCTTAGATTTCAAGTAGTTTCGCTTTTCCGTTATCTGGCTTCGCAACCGAGGTTTCACCTTTAAATTCACATAGGCACATATTCACAAATTAGGTTCAATTATAACTCTTAACTTATGCATGTCTCGTTACTTCCCTCTTTCCCATCGATTCACCTTAATCTTCATAACTTATAAATTTCAAGTCACACTCATCATAAATTACTAATTCCAAGTCACGCTTAGCATACATATATTTCTTAGCATCTCAACCCTAGATCTATCATCATATGTCATACAAAAGTATTTAGCCATCAAGCACACACTACACAACACACACTTCAACACACACTCACACGCATAACACACACACACGGCACACACACCTCACACACTCTCGGCACACACACACACACACATGTGTTCCCATATCCCTTCTTATCCCTTTTTCACTCAATTAATATGCATGAAGGTTCAAGAACACCGATTAAATCGGTTGGAAGAAAAAGAAAAGAAGGGTAGAAGAAGAACAACATAACTCTTAAGCAAAAATACCTTTTTAGAGAAAATAAATCGGTAGAAACAAAGTAGAGACTTGGTTCTTCAATATCCTCGGATTAAACTTCGATTTCTTCTCAAAAGATGAAGGATTTATGGAGTAAAGTGGAAGAAAATTGAGAGAGTGAATGGGGGTGAAGTTTTCGAAAATATGGGGGCTAGGGTTGGGGGTTTTGGTTCTTATTTATAGAGTCCAATGAGATCTTTAGGTAATAAGAATAGAATATTTGGTAATATCTTTTGCCTTATAAATAAATAGAATAAAATAATATTGTGGAGTAGGGAAGAAGAATTAACAAAAATAGAGTATGGTAATATTCTCAAATTTTCAAAAATATGGCTAGGGGATTAGCCATGGTTTTGAAGTAGAATAAAATATCATGGAGCAAAATAAAAATAAGGAAACTCCTCCATGAAGCAAGGTAAGGGGCGATTTCTATGCCTTTTAAATAAGGCATGGATTTCTTGAATATTGACTAAAATCAAGTAAGGCAAAATCTCTTGAATTATGGAAAGATTTGGTAGAATAATTAAATTCTAGGTATGGAAGGAATCAAACAAGGGATTAACTAAAATAAAATAATTCTTTCCTTCCCATAATTAAGTGATTTTCGAAAATCACTAGAAAAACAAGGGGGCTCGATTTTTACATCTCTAAACAAGGAAATAATTGGCTCTTGGAATTTAATTTGGATAAATATCCCAAGGATTAAATAAATTCCGGAAAAATAGAAATTCTTTCTCCAAGGGGTCTAGGGTTCGAAAATTACAAGAATTAGGGTGATAAGTATTTATGGCAAATTTTCTCTAATATTCTCACTAACCCATACACAATTAAATTACCACATAAGTCACACAAATAAATAAATCACATGCCACATCATTAAGTCAAATAGTTTGACTTTTCAAACTTTCACACAACCCTTAACTTAATTCGACCATATCACCTCGTGAAATAACTGCATTCTCGATGCCACGTCATCAACAATAAATTCTAGGGCTCAAAAATTAGGGTTCTAAAATCCGGGATGTTACAGATGGAGTAATTTTCAGCTAATATTTGTAGCTAATTTTGGATTGAATAGGATAAAAAAATAATAGTGTTAGTGATTTTAGACGGATATATTAATTTGAAACACTAATGAAACTTTTTGTATGATACTTGCTAATTTAAAACTTTTTGTTATAAACTGAAACATTGGTGAAATATTTTGTACGTACGGTGCAATTACTCTGACTCTTTTAGTGAAGACAGTGTTTCGTATTCACTTGATTTTTAGTTAGATGATATGTAGTCAAACCTAATATAATACTTCCTTTGTTCCGCTTTAATAGATGCATTGTATTTTTCTACACTCGTTTTGAACAAATAGTACTCTCTCCGTCTCTAAAAAACAGACTACATTTTTAACGACACAAGTTTTAATGCACAATTGTTAAAGTAAAAGAGAAAAATAGAAATAAAAAGTGATTGGAGAATTGTTAGTGGAGAATCGGATCCATGTTTCTTTAAATAAAATTGGTCTATTTTCAAGGGACATCTCAAATTGACAAATGTGGTGTATTTTTAAGGGACGGATGTAGTAATAAATAATTAAAGTGCAGAAAGAATAAACTAAGAGATAGAAAAAGACAACGAAGCACAGCTCAGTTGGTAAGACGCTTCACCTCCAACCTATAGGTTGGAGGTTCGAGTCATCACGTGGGTTGGTGGGGAACCATTCTCGATCCTTTTTAATAAATAAAAAAAAGTAAATTAAGAGAGAAAATAATATAAAAATTATTTATTATTATTATTTTAATAAAATAAGTAAAAAGAATGAAATATCTCTATTAACAATAGAGAATAACAAATAAATTGAATTGGTTGAAGTAGGCTCTAATTTATTTATTAGATTAAGTAATGTATGTCTGGTTGTGGAAGGCTTCTCTTTCTATTTTATTGGATGTAATTAAATTTAAGCTATTTCACTTACTAATAAGATAAACATGTGAGGAAAATACTGACATGGTTGTGGAAGGCTTCTCTTTCTATTTTATTGGATGTAATTAAATTTAAGCTATTTCACTTACTAATAAGATAAACATGTGAGGAAAATACTGACATTCGACCTGTTCCAAATCTGTTTTCTTTTTCTTCTAATTGGCATGGCTCTTAGTGCGGAGGTTGAATGAAAATCATTATCTCCAGTTATGTATATGGATTGTGTGTGACATGACTCATTTTTTAGGTATATTACGTATCACGCCCGTATGCACAGATTAATATAATTTTAATATATTAATATTTAATTTTAAATTAATTAAATAAAATTATAATCAATATTAACAATGAATAATATGAGTAACGATTTTAGTTATATGAAAATAAAAAATATATACAAATCAACATATAATAAATTTGAAACAAATCACATACTATAATATTTAAATTTTAAACATTAAATTATGGAGTAGGAAGATAAAAATCTATCAATAAAGAATTAAATACATTGGAGTAAACATATCATATAAGTATATTAAATTTTAAAGGGAAAAAACACAATAATGAATTATAGGAAACTCTATTCTACAAAGTTTCCCAAGTTTTGATAATTTTTTTTCATTAATATTACAAAAAATTCATAATGGCAATCTTGTGAATATTCCCAAAACTCCCATTTTATATACTCCCTCCGTCCTGGAGTATTAGACTCACTTCTTTTGGGCACATGATTTAAGGAATTGATATTTAAATAGTTAAAGTGGAGAGAGTAAAGTATGAGAGAGGGAAAAAGTAGGAGAGAGAAGAGAGAAAAAAGTAGGTGGAGAATAAAATAAGATAGATGCTTTTTGCTAAAAAAGAAAATGAGTCTAATATGTTGGGACATCCCAAAAGAGAAAGTTGGTCTAATACTTTGGGACGGATGGAGTATTGTATAAATAACCTATTTGAGCATGGGGTATTAATTTAATAAAAATAGTTTTACTAAAACGATTCATGGAAATAAAACTGTAAAATATATAATGGTTTTACGTATTACCCCAGCAAAAATACTTTTACACGGATTAAACTAAAAATGAAAGTAGTTAAATTCAGTGGTGTAAGATTTTCATACTGGGAGGATCCAAACTATACTAACGATAATTGCATATTTTTAGTGTCGCCGATTCTAGAAACAATCAGAGACATTATTACGGAGCTGCAAGAAAGATGAGTAGATTGGGTGAAAAAATTTCTCACAATTAAAATAAATAGAAATCCAATAAAGGGTTTAGATTTAGAAATAAACAGGAGATGCCAGCAAGATATATATATGCGTCTTAGTATATTAAGCGGATATCATGTATAGTAATAGTTAATGTTATGATTCTTGAAAGATTTTAAAGAAATAAAATCAATTACATATATAATGTAATTTTGCTTTAACTACTAAGTATTAAATCTAAATGCATGTATGTGTAATAATGTGTGCGTGTATTTATATAAGTGTACGTACTAATAGTCTAACTAAATTTAACTTCTTTATGTAATTGTTCTAATATCTTTTTACTATGAATTTTATTTACACTTATTTGTAAAATTAATTATGGCAAAGATATATTTAATAAGTATTCATTTTATTTGTATGATTTAAAATAATAAGTTCAATTTTATATGTAAGTATAGGAGAGGGCACGTGTAGTCCCATGAATTAGTGCATGTCTTATACCTTGGTGGATTAGTTGAAACCATATATACAAGTGGAATAATCAGCCGACTTTAGCATGCTCACTTATATATATACACATATAAGAGTGTATTAAAAGAAAAAGGAAAAGAAAAAGAGAAAGAGGTGTTCGAAAAAAGTTATATTATTCAGAAATTCGGTTGGTTGAAATTTCGAATTACTCGTGATTTGGGATTGGACGGAAGTCAATATTATTATACTATAGTGGATGATACTAACATTCTGTTTGGATTTGAATTAATTTAGAGCTCAATTTAGTTAGCAAACTCTAACGGGTTTGGCCCAAGTGCAACCTCTATGGATCCCTAATTTGGCTCATTACAACTCTATATAAAGGAGAATAAATAGAAGACAAAATAATTAATATTTTTCATTAAAATTTCGTGCTCCCTCTATCCAGATGAGACGGAAAATTTTCACTCCATTCTGTCGAGAATTCTTTCTTCTTTCTAGTCAAACCCTTTTTTATTCTAACAAGCTTTGTCCACCCAAATGTCATTATCTTAGTTCGGGATACAGATTAGATGGTTCGTGGTTGAGTACGAAGAACATCACGTGGAGAAGGCACAAGCAATCGACGATTCTTTGAGAATCTGTTCGGTAATTCTAAATCGTAGGAAATCATGAATTGGGGTTTTATTTCCTAAGCATGATTTAATGTGCATTCTTGAAGGCAATTAAATGATTAACATGTGATATATTTAATCTCATAATCAGTCACATAGATCTGATTTATTTGTTTATGTATGACTTTTGTTGTGCATGGGGCACCAAATCCCTACAAGTGGAGAGAGAAATAGTATTATATTAATGTGATAGAGAATTTTTCCAATAAAAAATATAACATTTTTATATGATAAATTGAAAAAGAAAGTGTGCCATCTGTTATAAGACTAGGGGTTGTACTTTTTAATACCACGTAATTAAAGTGATAAAAAAATCTTTTATAGTTTAAACATGTGGAGCGTGCAATCATTCGCATGAGATTGTCCCTAGCTTGGAATGTGACCATCCAGTTAATTTTATTTTATATTCATAATGAAGTTATGAAGACTGACCTATATTATTAAAGTTTAAATTTAAACAGAAAAAATAAAGTATTCAGAATAAAATAGTATATGTTCGTACTTCAGAATTTGATAGATAATGTGGTTTATATTTTCAAACACTTAAAAACTAAAACAGCGAAGCCTTGGTGGTGCGGAAGGTGGCTAAGGTAATTATTATGCCTAATCATCATTTTAGGCGTGCTTATTTAATCAACCACTTACCACTGGATTATTAGCCTCTATAGATTATATAACTTCTCACTCCCGTTTTCTTTTTATACATATGGTAAAATAATATCCTCTTATACCTACAGGTATAATTAAAAGACATTAATAAACAACAGGTAGTTTGAATGGTTGGGAAGGACTAAATTTACAATATTATATTATTGAGATTGATAACAAATCGAAATTAAAATTCCTTAGAAGTAGCTAATGAATATGGGAAAGTTTACATTAATATATTTTGGTCTGCCCTGTAGTGGTGTGTAGCTAAGTATCCATAAGCCATACATAATTTTATTCGTGGCGTAATTAATAAATATTAGTTAAATTTATAATGTCTAGAGTGATTAAACATAAAAAATAAATCAAATTTATTATTTTTTACACCGCCAATAATGGAAAGGGATGAAAAAGGGATTATTGAAACTGAATATTAATTCAGTTAATTATATTGGATTTGTAATTACTATCTCCGTGAATAAAATTATTACTCCCTCCGTCCCACAATAGAGTCACTCTTGTTGTGGGCATAAATTTTAATAAATATAAAAAATAGATTGAAAAAGTTAGTGGAATATGAGACTCATTTTTTTATATTGGTTTTATTTTATTTTAAAATATCAGTGAAGTAAATTAGTGGAATGTGAGACCTACTTACTATTCATAGTAAAATGAAATATGACTCATATTGTGGAATGGACTAAAATGACAAAGTGTGACTCTAATTGTACGACGGAGGCAGTAGAATTTATACTTATATTTGTAACATATGACAAATTAATAAATAGTATGATAGCTAGGCTAGATTTTTCAGACCTTTGGGGCACTAACTTCCGCTCGTGCAATCATACAAATTATGGATGAATAAAATTATATTGTAAAGGTAGACGTCTTATCATTCTTGGGGATTGATTATTTTATACTATGAAAATATGTGGGTACAAAAAGGTCCTATGCTAATGGCGGCCTTATTTTGTTTTTAATAGAATTTAATACCCAAAACCTCTATTAATTCTGACTTATTCACTTGCACATGCATCATACTGCGTGATCCATTTTATTTTGTTTACTGATTTTTGATATAATAATAATAAGGAATTCCAATCAAATAAATTCTTGGTTTGGCGGTGTTGTGTAAACTATTATTGTTGAATTATAGGTCAGTCAACAAGTAAAAATTGTAGTACTATTAGTTTATCAAAGTCATGGAGCACTTAAGTAGTACAGTATAATTCTTTAATATATCTCCTGCACGCACCAGAACAGATAATTAATTATTCCAATTGCGACATTTATTTTTATATTCAATATTAATCAAATATATATTGGTATAATTATTTGAAAGTGAAAGCCAGTCAGCATATATATATTATTCAACTAAATATGTATATCGAAACCTATAAACCGTGCAATTTTCACTTTTAAAAGATTTAGTGATCAAAGATCACGTTAAATTCCGTCATACCTACCACGACTCAAACAAATGGAAAATTAAAATAATAAAAAAGAAATGTAAATATTTCCTATTTCCTAGTATATAACTGTCTAACTAGGATTTAATTTAAATGAGCTGGGTGTTCGAGCGCTGGAATTCACAATTTCATTTGGATTAATAAAATAAAACCTAGCTGCAAATATCATTTGATTCCAACCCAACAACTAAACTCATTAGGTATTTGTTATTGACAAAATACTTTAATTCGATTAATTGTAACATAATTTAATATATACTTGAAGATTTTTTATATTGATAATCATGAAAACTGGCCTCGACATCGCATCTTCCCTGAGCGTAACACATGGTGTTGTGCCAATTTGATTCTCATTTTTTTCGAATTAAATATCAAATTCACAACTTGCTTACAAATTAATAAAACAAAAAACTAAAAAACATTACTCGCTCAAACCTTAAATATGAGCTTACATTTTCAAAACATGAAAGATGCTTTTTGTCGAGAATAAATATTTGTTTACACAATTTTAGTTAAAAATATACTGAATAAAATTATTTCCATAGTAATTAAATTGTGATCAGGTCATCTATCTTGTCCATATTTCTGAATTTTTCGTACATTAATCAAAGCTTAACTGCATATTATTAGTGCCTGCAGTTGTTTTTGTATTAGCTTTTGTTCATACACTTATTTGTTTTGACTTATCAAATTCAGTGCATGGAACAAAACGGCAGGTCAAAAGACACTAGCACATTTAATTAAGTGAAAAAAATTAAACTATAGTATTTGTATAGTACTTAAACAGACTATTATATATGACAAATTAGTGGCAGCGGAGTATCGATATTAATTTGTTTATAAATAGAAATTAGGAGGTTTAGTGCTTGCGTCTGTTTCTGTCTTCCACTTTGTCATAATCGTTTCCAAGATTGATCACTTCATATGTGATAAGTTTTTCAATTCCTCAGTGCTGCATTTTCTTAATCATTTCTCTCTTTTTAAATATTTTTTACCTTAGATTTTTGGGAGTTCAAAACAATGGGTTCAAAACTAGTATTAGTACAGGATATCTTCTTTTCTGCTCCAACGAAAATTCATTTTACAAAAATATGATGCATGTAGTATACGATAGAATGCTAGTTTTATATATTGTATAAATTCTAAATTCTTTGATACAGTATGAACACAGTATTAACACATTGTTAACATATTATAAAATTTCAAGATTTTGATGTCAACACATCAATCGGTTAACATTTTTTGTTACTGTTATTTTATCATCTATTGATATTTTCTAACGGTCCATATCATAGTTTGGAATTTATACAAATACAGAATTTGCATTTGATTACATCCATATAGTTAAGTGACGGATCCAAAACACCACTATAGAGAGGGCGAAATTAAATACATATACTAATTAACTTAAATAAGTTAATTATGTGTTATCCAAATAAATAAAAAGATAGTATAAAAATTATTAAGTCAAATAACTAATGGCGTGTAATATATCAAAGCGTGTTAAAATGCAAATTGCACAAGGACCTATCTCAATAGGAACGAAAAAGTAAATGGACCTCAAATCTGTTTTTCTATGGTAATATATACTCCCTCAGTTAAATTCTCTCAATTCTGTCCCACATCGACTTGGTGATAATCCAATCTAATCTATATAAGTGTAGACAACCCTCCCCCTTATGAGGCCTTTTAAGGGGTGAGTGGCCCATTTCTAATATGGTATCAGAGCGGGCCCAAGTCGATGATGGATTTCTCTTTATTTCTTATCTACCTCACGAGTGGAAGACCGATGTCCTTTCCGGCCCACATCGATGATGGTTCTCTCTTATCTCTTGCATTGCCTACCCACGTGATGGAAGACCGATGTCCTTTCCGGCCCACACGTGAGGGGGCGTGTTAAATTCTCTCAATTCTGTCCCACATCGACTTGGTGATGATCCAATCTAATCTATATAAGTGTGGATAACCCTCCCCCTTATGAGGCCTTTTAAGGGGTGAGTGGCCCATTTCTAATATGGTATCAGAGCGGGCCCAAGTCGATGATGGTTTTCTCTTTATCTCTTATCTACCTCACGAGTGGAAGACCGATGTCCTTTCCGGCCGACATCGATGATGGTTCTCTAGCATTGCCTACCCACGTGATGGAAGACCGATGTCCTTTCCGGTCCCACACGTGAGGGGGCGTGTTAAATTCTCTCAATTCTGTCCCACATCGACTTGGTGATGATCCAATCTAATCTATATAAGTGTGGACAACCCTCCCCCTTATGAGGCCTTTTAAGGGGTGAGTGGCCCATTTCTAATATATCCACGATTAAGAGTCTCATTTTTAAATGACGCGGGTTTTAAGAAATGTTAAGAAAAGTGGGTGGGAGAAAGTTAGTGGAATAGGGGTCCCACTTGCATATATTAGTTTTAAATGATATGTGAGTGGAATGAGTTAGTGGAATGTGGGGTCTCTTTATCATTTATGATAACTATGAACCGGGACTCTTATTTGTGAACGAATAAAAATGAAAAAACGGGACTCTTATTCGTGGACGGGGGGAGTATCAGTTTACCGAAAACTAAAGCATTTATTATGTAACAAAGCCGGTAAAAATATCTCTTAAAATGGTTAAGTGGGTATTGCTGAATCAAAACGTTTTAGATTCGATTTTTATAATCAATTTATAGTTTGAGTTTGTGATTAAAATATGAATTAATTAGCGGTTGTATCTAGTTTGCATAATAACTTCGAACTTAAAAATAGGTCGATCGAGAAATGAAAAATACTAAGAATTAGTGGTGGTGGACAGAGTAGAATCCAGACTGGTGGTAGGCAGATGATGGAGTACGTGGCTGTGAATTGGCACTATTCAACTATTTGCCAAGTTAAGAGGAATAAATCAAGGAATTGATCTGTTAATTAGGGCGAAAAGAAGAATCAAACAATGATTATTTTTAGCATAACCAAGGGTAAAGCATAAACCCTTTTTAAGCTATCACTAATTTCTTAGTAATATAATGTGGAAGATACTTATATTTTAAGGTTATGATTTTGGAAGGTGACATCTCTAATATAATAAGTTTAATTAGTAATTTTATATTATTATCAATTTTTAATTACTTTTAAAAAATTAATGCTGTTTTCTGTGTACACAGGTATAACCTTATAGCTATTTTAGTGAAAGATTAGAATAAGATTTGATTTTAACTTTTGAAAAATTAGATGTAATTTATTTCATAATTACTCAATTTATTTTTAAAATTATTGAAGTACATAATCAATATCTATTCTATAAATATTATATGAACTCAACAACATATAACTTTGAGGAATGATTGAAGCTTGTACTCTAATTGAATTTTGTATCTTCTTAATTACGTGGTGTGTCTTTTTCTTGTATATTATCTTGATTGGGGTATTTAATTACAGGGATAAAAATTTTCCTTGATGACTTTGGAATCGACTTGGAATAACCGAAGATCTATGAAATAATTTTGAATTCTGGCTGGAATCAGATATGTTGGACAAACTCAGTGGACCGCTGAATTCACCATGCCTCCAACTCGGCTGACTCGTCAGCGGACCACTGAGTTCACCTTCTACATGATGCCATTGCCAACTTTTACAACTTTGTGTTGTTTGGAAAATGCATGACTTGAACTTGAACAACTCCAATTAGCATTCATATGCCTAGCCGCAGATGATATCATGGATTGTTACTATCCTGTAATAACCTAACAATGCAATTAATTTTCTCATTACTTCTTGTATGAGGTAGGGCCAATGGAAAATTGTATTAACTTCATTGACTGTTAATATAATTCTATTTATAAATTCAACATTACATTTACAAAAACTCGTAACATCCTTTACATCTTCACACTTGGTCCCAAACATATTTTGTTAGTAGAACACACCAAATCAATCAGTTATTGGCCAAATAATCAAAATTACCCAACTAATGGTTACATAGTCCGTTTATTGAAAAATTTCTTTGAAGTAAATCCAAGTCAAGATAAAAGATAAATAACATTTAGAGTCAGTTACTTTCAAACCATAAAATTCTAAATGTGTAGCTATTCCAAGACTAATAAAATAAAACAATTTCAAAATAAAATATGTTCAACATAAATAAACTAGATAAACCATTATGAAGAATTCTGTCAACTTTAGGATCATTGCCTTGTTTTGCTTGATACGTACCTCTCAGAGCTTTTAGACGGATTAATAATTAGATTCTAATACTGTATCATAATATAACGTATTAATGGATGACAAAAATAGGCCCTGGTAGAATTAATCTAAACCTATAGAGAGATTTGACTTCAAAAGATATGTATATCTTGAAAATCACAAATTTCCACCGAAATCTTGTCACTCTCTAAAATGGAAAATGAGCAACAATGCAATTCATTTCCTCATCATCTTGTATGGGGTAGGGCAAAGGAAAATTTTCATACCTTTTTATATTAATTTTAAATAATTCAATTTATAAATTCAACATTATAATAAAAATTTTCATACCTTTTTGTATCGAGTAGTGTATATTAAAATTAAAGTGCATGATATATATTTTTGATGAAAGTGAATAACTTATTCACTTATTGCCATTTATTTCCACTTCCTTAATTATCTCATAATATAAACTCAAGCATAATTAACTCTCTATATTCCCAAAAAACCTTCCCAAAATAAACAAAATTCTCTCATAGGTCACTCACTAATGGGTTCCAATAGGATCTGAACTCCATACTTGGGTTTCATGGTGAGCACAACTAGGGGAGCGTGACGATAATTTGGGGAAATAGTGAAGCTGAATTTGGATATGAGCATTGCTAATATGATCTTGGCCTCCATTAGGGCAAACCCCTGCCCCACACAATTCCTCGGCCCGGCCGCAAATGGAATAAAATGGCGTCCTGCTGCGTACGATTTTGATGCGAATCGATCCGGGTTGAACTCGTTCGCATCTTTCCCCCATATTTCTTGGCTGTGATGGATTGCTAGCACCGGAATCCATATCGATAGCCCTTTCGGAATGAAAAGATCGCCGAGTTTTATGTCTTCGAACGCCATTCGAGGTAGAAGCGAAGCCGGAGGGTACAGCCGAAGAGACTCATTGATCACCATGTTTAACTGCATGTCACAAGGGAGATGGTTATTCACTTTTGTACAGATGAGATAGATCATCACCAAGTCGATGTGGAAAAGATGACAGAGATTTTTAACAATGTACACTATTGGAAAATTTAAGAATCCATACATGTGATCGGAAAGTGACTTAGGTATTGTGTAACCGTGGATGGATTTTAGACACGAAAATGACACTCAATAAATTCATATATCAAGGGCACTATCGAAAGTAGGTGTTTGTTATTATTAACAGCTGAAGATGCACTGAAAAGCCTTTGAGAAGTTAAAGTATTAGATCAAAATAAAATCTACTTTAAGAGCAAAATGTTACTTCTTGGGCTTAATATTTTTAAAGAAACTATTGGTATTATGATGGTGGCCTAAGATAATGATACAGTGACATGCACTAGAGTTATTAAAACTATAAAAATGAAATGTTGGTTTAATATGGGGGAGAAGTTCAAATATAGAATATAAAATGTCCATTAGCAACAAAAAAGTTTATATCACTAAATGAGCATTTATCTGAAATGGAAAATATGAAAGCTATCAACACTAATAAAAATTTGTCCTAGCTCACAATTTAAGAAAACCTAGTTAAGAAATCCAGCTCATGCTGCGCTAGCTTCATGTAGTTCAAATGTGGTACAGGATAAAATTAAAAAATTAATGACACGATATTATAATAATAGTAAGTGATTTGTGGACTATTGTACGCAAACACAAAGTTAAGGCGAGATTTTTATGAAAAGTGAAATTCCAGGGCAATAATTTAATAAAAAAATTATTCACATTATTCTGATCAACCTAAGTTTTATTTGATGTTGACTCATTTGTCCACGTGACATGTCATATTGCTAGTAGAATTGTTTAACTATTTTGTATTATTATTTTGAGATAAAATTTCATAAGCTCATATTATTCCCTTGTTCATCCATGAGGAATAGTCAACTTAGTGGATGGCATATGTTGGTGAAAAATAAGAAATATAGAAAATTGAGATAAATGAAGTGCGAAACTCACTTATTTTTAGTTTGTAGTATTTGTTAAAATTGAGAAATTTGTAAAATATAAAATGAGAAATACCAGAGTGAGGTTGGAGAGGTGGTGAACGCAAAGAGGGGAGCCATTGCAGAGTTGGTTAAGCTGAGCTCTGATTCTGTGCTGCCACGTGGGATTGGTGGCGAGGAGCATGATAGTCCACGTGAGCAGCAGCGCTGTGGTGTCGTGGCCCGCGAAGAAGAAGGTCTTGCATTCGTCCATGATGAGCTGCAGATTGGATTTGGATTTGGATTTGTTGTTGTGCATCTGATTGAGCAGCATTCCGAGCAGATCGTTGCCGTGGGAGGTGCTCCGCCCGATCTCGACGCAGTCTCTGCGGCTCTGTATGATCTCCATCAACAGCCTCTCCACCTCGGTCTTGAGCGATTTTATCTCTCTGTTGTACTTGCTTGGGAAGAATCTGTTCACACTCAGGACTCACCATTATTATTGTTTGTTTTTATCTTAATTACTACTACATAAAGATTATTGATTGGTATACGGTATACCTGCTGCCAGGAAACCACAAATGGCGGGTGGATCTGGCGCACAGATTTTGCAGAACACTTAGGCGATGGAATATTTGCTTCCCCTTTTCGTAATTGGTGTCGAATTCAGTTCTGGAAATGATATCAGCGGTGAGTCTGGTCATATATTCTCCGATTTCGATTTCTGTTTGGCCGTTGGCGATGGCTGTTTCCAGTGACGTCAGCATTTGGTTCGTGCAATCAATCATGTACCCTGCATAGCTCTGACCAACAATAATACTAATAATGTAAGTATATAGGAGTAATTAATAAAGAAGGAAATGAAGGAAATGAACCTTGAGCTTGTCGCCCATGAAAGCAGGAGCCACGATATGGCGCTGGTGGAACCAATCGTCGCCGTTAGCCATCAAGAGGCCGCGGCCAATGAAATGCTTGGAGCCCTGCTGCTGGAGCCAAGACTTCCCAGAGAGGCTGCTGTATTTGGAGAGAAGCTCTTTGATGAGGTGTGTTTCGGTGAGGCACAGGCGTGGCTCCACTCCGTTCCAAAATATGAAGCGTTTTCCTGATTAAAATGAATGAATTAGCAAATGATATAGTAGTCCTACTACATACGTACGTACCGTATGTTTTGGACCAGAGGATGTAATGGGGGAGGAGGCGGGAGACGATGTCGTGGTGGAGGGAAAGGCAGTCGTTGGCGGTGGATTGGGAGAGGAGAGAAGCCATGTCTAAGATGTTGCCGAGGAGAAAGCGGGGTTTGGGGCCACGCACACCTTGTTTTTCCATTATTTTCTGAATGCGTCGAGGACTCACCCAGTAGCATATAATGCTTGAATGGACTACTTTCAACACGCATAAAACACACATACATATACCCATACACATCCATCCTACCAATTCCATTCTCTCTCCCTCTCTCTACACCACGTACATATATGGAGTATTTATAGACTCTGCGACTGGTTGTCTGCAGGCTAAGAGAGCTCTGCCGTGACTCTAATATTTATATTACTATCACCACCAATCTAAATTTCTTACTCCCTTCGTCCCAAGAAAGATGACCAATTTCTTGGGCGGCAAGAGATTTATGCATTTTTATATTATGTGAAAGAATAAAGTTTGGAGAGAGTAAATAAATTAGAGATAAAAGGATTTTTAGTTTTAATAATGAGTTATGGACAAACTAAAAAAAATAAAGTGTATCATCTTTAATGTACAAAGTGTATTAAATTAATAAAATAACATTACCATAATATGATTCAGATGCCAACTTTTTTTACTTAGGGGAAATATGTATTATATGGTTTGAATATTATTTGTTTGTTTTCATATTTGGTTTGGTTCTATTCGGTTCAATTTGATATATACAAATTAGATAAATTAATATCCAATTTTTTAAAATAGTACTATTCCCTTGGTTTACAATTAATTGAAATGAGCTAACTCGGTTTAGATTTTAAGAAATATAGTGGAAATAGAGAAAAAAAAAAAAGGTTGTTAGTATGAGGGTCATACTTTTATATAGTATACCATCGTTCACAAAACATAAACAAACTTATAAATGATACTCCCTCCGTCCCGGAGTATTAGACTCACTTCTTTTGGGCACATCATTTAAGGAATTGATATTTAAATAGTAAAAGTGGAGAGAGTAAAGTATGAGAGAGGGAAAAAGTAGGGAAGATAAGAGAGAAAAAAGTAGGTGGGGGAATAAAATAAGATAGATGCTTTTTGCTAAAAAAGGAAATTAGTCTAATATGTTGGGACATCCCAAAAAGGAAAGTTGGTCTAATACCTTGGGACGGAGGAAGTACATGTTTAATGTGAAATTGGTAAAGTAAGAGAAAGATGAATTAAAGAGAAAGGGAAAAAAGTAGTATCAGTAGTTTATGGGGTCCACATAATTAGTGGTGTGCAATTGGTAAAAACTTTTAAACTTAGTCTAATTTTAGGGGACGATCCAAAATGATCAAATTAGTCTATTTTTTTTAGGATGGGAAAAGTATTAATTTTATAGTAAAATATTAATAGGATGGGTTAATGAAATTTAAAGTCCATTATCAAAAATAGCAAAAAATGCAGTAATTGTGGATCATCGAAAACGAAACTTTGCTGTACCCTACTGGAGTATATATATTAGAAAATAATAGAAATTATATAGGTGCTTTTAAATAAGGATGTTGTGATATTCAAATTTTATGAACATTTTAATTGTAATTGGCGGTGGATGACACTAAGTGTTTAATACTAAAACTAATAAACAAGTCAGAGCGAAAATGTGTAAGTTGAAAATTGGGCACATTCCATAAGAAATGAAAACTTACCGAGGTAACTAATTTTTACACGGAGAGCCCAAAATGAAAAATAAAAACTAACGGTTGTGGATGGATGTGTTATATACTCCCTTCTGTCCTATAAAAACATGTCATATTTCTTTTTTCTTTTTTTTTTTCTGTTTTAAGGGTGTCGAAACGGATATCTACGGGTACCCACAACCGATTTCAGCTTCAAAGGCAGTCCCGGATACCTGTCCCGCACTGTGTTGGGTATTACCCGATACTCGATCCGACCATTTTTTTTTTGTTTTTTTTTTAAATCTTATTATTGTTGTTATAATATGCTCAATTGTTGATAATCATCCGTAAATATCCTTTATTTAGATGAATTCATCTTAAAACAAATAAATAATCCAAAGTCCAAAGATGAGTAATGAGTGTCCAATCATTCATATATACATGTATATGTATGTATATCTAAAGTCTAAACCTTCTACTATATAATATACATAATATATGTATATGATTAGTATGTTACTGAATATGTAAATGCAGATTCTAAAAATTATATTAGTATGGGTACGTGTAACTGTAATCAGAAGATTATAAAAGTTAAATAAACTTAACTCTGATAAAAAAAAGTATAAAAGAAAAAGAAAATAGTGTTGTGAGTGTATATTTAAAATTTTAAATGATGACATACAAAATTCTAATATAATTATAAACAATCTGGTAATTGTCGGGACTAACGGGTATACTTGTTCGGGTATCAGGTATATCCGATACCCACAAATTCCAAAATTTGAATACCCGATCCCGACCTGTTACCCGTTTCGACATCCCTAGTATGTCTTATAGAAATAGTCCATATTCATTTGTGACAGCCCTTTTTCATCTCTTTTACTTTCTATAGGACGGAGGAAATAATTTTATGTAAGTTTTGGATTTCGAGTTTTGAGATATATATTTATGCAATTTTGATTTTTTGGTTGGTTCAGTTTAATTTAATTTATGTTGATTTTAAATTTTTAATTTTTCCCGCTGAATTCAATTTTGTCATAAACTCGAACCAAAAACTGGGTGATCACCCTTAGAAGTCATTGTTTAGCTGAAATCTTCAATATTAATAGTCTTTGTGAACATAATACTTTTATTTCTTTTACACCAAATCACTCATCTACAATGATAAATTTTGTAAAATGGACAATAATATAAAAATATATATACCCCGTTCCATCGCAAGTTATTTTTAACATTTTTGATTGTCCCACAGTAAGTGATTGATTGTTACTCCCTCCATCCCCTAAATTTCGTCACCATTTGATCCGGTACGGGTTTTAAGAAATGTAATATAAAGTGGGTTGAAAAAGTTAGTGACATGTGAGTCCTACTTTTATATATTAGTTTAAAATAAAATGTGAGTGAGAATGAGTTAGTGCAATGTGGGGTCCATTACCAAAAATGGTAAAAGTGAAATGTGACAAATTTTTAGAAATAGACGAAAAAGGAAATAGGTGACAAATTTTCAGGGACGGAGGGAGTATTAGCTAAAAACGAAACATCTAATATTTCTTTTTTTACTCTCTCATATACTCCCTCCGTCCATGAATAAGAGTTCCATTTCATTCTGGCACGGGTTTTAAGAAATATTAAGAAAAGTGGGTGGAAGAACGTTAGTGAAATACGGGTATCACTTGTATATATTAGTTTTAAATGATTTGTGAGGGGAATGAGTTGGTGGAATGTGGGGTCTTCTTACCATTTATAGTGATAATGAACCGAGACTCCTATTCGCGGACGGACAAAAATTGGAAAACGTGACTCCTATTCGCGGACATAGGGAGTACTTTATAAGTCTTTCCTAATGTATAATTTCTACTTAACTCAATAATTATCATTTTTCTTAAATTTCGTGGCAAAAAATTTCCATCTGTACTGAGGAAATATACGACTTCAAAGGTTGGGCCAGATTAATTTATTGTTGGACTGGAAATTGCGAGAATTAATTTAGAATTGTGCTTTGAGAACTTAAATAATTAAATTGCAAGTAGATTAATTAATTAATCTCATGTGCTCCTTAGGGCATCCGCAGCGGTGCGTTGCCGCTGAGCACCAAGCCGTCCGTCCGCCGATGGAGCTTGTCCGTCCGTGCCAGCGGCACGGCGCTGCTCTTAGCTAAGAGCACGTCCGTGCCGCTGAGCACAATTACGTGGCAGCTGCTGATTGGCCAACGGCATAGCCGTTGGCAATTTCATTTTTTTTTTTTTTTAAATTCAAAATTTATTTTAAAAAATATTTTTAAATAAAAAAAAATATTTTCCCTCTTCCCAAAAAAAATATATCCGTTTTCTACCCACTTATAATTAATTTTTCAATTTTTTTCCCCCAAAATTCATATTTTCATCTATAAATATCCCCACTCCAACACAAAAAAAATCACATTCTCATCTATTATCTATACTATCATCATCTACATTCTCTCATCTTTTTCCTCCTACTCTATCATCTAAATTCCCACCACACTACACAATGTCCGGCTCCGGCGATCACCCCTCCGGCAATCGCGGTTGGAACCACGATTGGTTCGACTCCGGCCGGATATAGTCCGGAAACCCAATTTACGGCCTCTCCTCAAACCCAAGGTTCGCAAGCTCCGGGTGGCTACCGTCCTTACCCGTTGCACGACCTAAACGCCCCGGGTTCGGGTGGGCACCCGAACCCGGATCGGGAGGGAGCAACAGCTCTACTCCTACTCCTACTTCGGTTCTACTCCTCCTGTTCGTGGCACCCGCACCCCGTACACTCCGGGTGAGATGATGGCGATGTTCAAAGCCTACTTGGCAGTCTCCGACGATCCGGACGTCGGCACGAACCAAACCGGGGAAACTTATTGGTGGCGCATCACTCGCCTTTATAATGAAACCCGGCCGGCGGGAACCATATATCGCAATGATAGTATGGTTCGCAATTGCATCTACAGATGCAACGAGGCAATCGGGAAGTTCCAGGGGATTTACCTCCAGGAAGAGCGGTCGGCGGGGAGCGGCACGAACGAGCTCGACATCATCACTGCCGCCTTGGCGGCATACCAACGGGAGGAGTACAAACCGTTCAAGTACCTCGATTGTTGGCGGGAGGGGCGCCAACATCCGAAGTATAGGGGCGGCATAGCAGCATCCTCCTCCAGCTCCTCCAGCAAATGGTCGAGGTCGGTAGCTCTATCCTCCTCCGATGATGTGGCTACCCAGCTTGTCGGAACTAACTTGGGTAGCCCCGACGCTGGCCCGAGCGGTTCCCGCCGGCCGGTCGGAAGGAAGAAGGCGACGACCACCCGCCGCCGCGCCCCGACTCCATCCGCCGCCGCCCGCGCTCCCTTTGTGCCTCCTCCACCCCCGACCAACTCGTTGTGGGCCATCTTGAGTCAACTTCATATGACCGATACGTCTCACATGACTCCGGAACAACTTGCAACACATGAGCAATTGATCCGGGGTCTCAAGAGGCAATTGGGGTTAGAGGAATAGTCTTCCACGTTTGTAATTTTTAATTTGTAGGATTTTAATTATGTATTTTTTATTTTAATTATGTATTTTTATTTTTAGTATTTTAATTATGTAATTTGTATTTTTTAGGATTTTAATTATGTAATTTTTATTTTATAATGTATTTTTATAATGTAGAAATGTTTTTAATAATTGGAGTATTTAAATTGAATAATAGAATGGTGGGACCCTTGAGCTTGTCCTTAGCTAAGAGCACGGATGTGGGTGTTGTGCTCTTAGCTAAGGAAAAGGAATAAAAGTGGGTCCGGACCCACCTCCGTGCTCTTAGCTAAGAGCACGGATGGGGATGCTCTTACAACTTAGAAGTCACACGGATCGATTGAAATTATGTTTTTTGGAGTGAGTTTAAGAGACTGGACTAAGAGCATCTGCACAACAATGTAGGCACTTGACAGCATTGCAAGCTTTGAAAACCGACCGCGTGCTTCTCTGCCTCATTCATGGATAATCACCCAAACTCCATTGCATTGGTCGCATGGCCACATAAAATTTAATATAATTTATTTTTATTTATAAAAATCCATGAACTCTTGCTGTATAAACGCAAAGTTGCAGTATATAGGATTTTGCTTAATTTTAGTTTGATGTTCTTACCTTTAGATGGACTCAAACTGGCCTGATGATGAATGTTAACGAAAAAGTTAACGGAGAAAATAAGATGAAAGGGGATTCTTTAATCTAAATAAGTTTATTGAATTTTTTATTTCTTACTGTCTAATCTGATTATTTCTTCATTAATATAATTGATTAATGGTCTATTGTTAATTATTCTTAATTAGTAGAATTATCGAAGGCTAATTGAATTTAGCATGGAGAGTCTAAATCTAAAACTACAACTTTACAATTAGTAATATTTTTAGTTGTTACTTTCCATAATATTGATATCAATTGAGTAATACTATGGTGCCAATTGGAATATTTAGATCATTCCATCGCTAAGATTATTTCAATATTGGATGTAATTTAAAATATGTTTCCCCGTCCTCGAACATGAGTCTAATTTTTTTCGACACATGTATATATTAGTTTTAAATGAAATGTGATTAGATTGAGTTAGTAGAATGTGACGTCTCTTTTCTAGTTATAGTTAATTATGAACCGAGACTCTACCTGGGACAAAACTCTTGTATTATAGCTTCACTTTAGAAGAAGTTGATTTTATTTTTCCAAGAAATATAAGAAAAAATCATTGTCCTTAACCATAATTTTGTAGAATAAATTTGATTAGAATCTATAAAAATGATATTTCCTCTATCCCATTATTGTTGAGTCATAATCCTTTTTGAATAGTCTCATAGTTGAATTATTCTTTATTTTGCAAAATCAATACAATTAATCTCTTTTATTTTACTAGCTCATACTTCGTTTTCTATAATACTTTGTTCTCATCAACTTAATTAATTCCCTAAGTAGTTATTAAATTATACGTATAATTTCTTTAATTTCAAATTTCTATTTAATTAGTTTTTTGTTATATTTTGTAAATAATGGAATAAAAATTTGCAGACATTTTAAACTAACTTTTGTTTCAGTGTTATAAAAATAAACTAATAAAATACTAACTAAAGCTATAAAAAACGAAATACTGCCACAACGGCCTTAAATTTAAAATTCAAATACTACATTCAAATCCTCAGTGTCTCCCATCATCTCAATCTTATTCTTCGCCCAATCTAGAGAGAGAGAGAGAGAGACGGGGGCAGTGACAACAACGTTGATAGCCATAGCGGCGGTGGCGCTGGCCACAATGGCGGACGCAGAAATATTTTTCGGGAGGGGCTATACAGTAAATTTTTTAGTTGACATACACTTCTTTCGTCTTTAAAAAATAGAGATTTTTACGATGACACGAGTTTTAAAGTGAAATTGATATAATATGAGATATAAATTGATAACTAGTTGAAATAGTGTTATTTGTAATGGATGGAGTCCACATCATTAAATAATACTCCCTTTGTTCCATAATAGATGTTACATGACTCACATTTTTCCTTTTAATTTGTCCTGTAAAAAATGTCACATTTCCATTTTTTTTAAAAGTTCTTTCTCACATTAATATAAAAATGATATTTTCTCTCTTTATTTAACATACAAAACAAAACCTTCTAGAATCTCATGTTATCATCTTTTATAACATGTGCTAATAGTAAATTAAAGTGGAACAATTACACATTTTTTAAACACTAAAACATACTAATATAAGTAGACCACGTATAGGTTTAGCCTATAGGTAGGGGACTTGACATTTGCAAATTTTACCATATTACTATTAGTTTAATTAGCCTTATCTCATCTTCTTCTTCAAGAAGCAACTAACAGCCCATTTTTTTTTATCAAAACTTCCTTTTGCGATTTCAAGTTTCAGCCCCTCCTTCTTATTCAATTTTTCACATTTTAGACTTCAGATACATCAATTTAGGGAGGGCTAAAGACATTTTTTCAGATATTTCGAAATTTTTTGAAGTATGAAATATTAAAAAAAAATGATTTGGGGAGGGCTTAAGCCCTTCCTCCCTTGGCTGTGTGTCCGCCACTGGCTGGCCAAGCCCTGTCTGGAGAAGGGGCGATTACGATCCAGATGACGATTTAGACACCGCCGCCGCCGATTCCTCCACCGTCGTCAAGGCCATCTGATTCAGCCAGAAATTGAGCGATCTCGTCATCGAGGAATACTATTGTGCGTTAATTGCGTGTTTAATATATAATATATATTTTTTTAACTTCGTAATTAACTGCGCCTTGATGCTTAATTTGTTTGTTCCTTTTGCTTTGCCACCTGAGGATTGGAAATTGTAAGTGTTTCTCTCAAAAAAAAAAAAAAAATCATCTCTGTCTTATTCATGAACTCCTTCTCTCAACAGCTACGGCTGAAAAATTGTTCCCCTTCCTACCGAGGGCAAACTCCACTATGCCGGAGGATCTACTCGGGTTCCATATCATACGCAGGTATTTAATCTGATTCTGTTTTTACTATTTATTACGATTTGCTGATTTACCATGCATTGCTTCTTTATTTGAATTCACGAAAAATTGAGCGTTTCCCTTTCCCCCAAATATCACGTACACAACTATTGGTGAAATCTATCAATATATAAAGTGACAGTTTTTTAAACTGCCACCTGTCACTGTTTTAGGCGGGAAAATGAAGTTCTGTGTATTTTTGTTTTTATTACTTGGCTTCTTTCACGTGCGATTGTTACTGTTTTTACACGAAATCTGAAAGCAATTTATGGTTCCAAGATTTGTTATTTTGTTTTTTTTTCGTTTTTTATCTATACTTTTATTGGTATGTGCACTTAAACCTATTCTATTACAAATATAGAGATATCAGATAAACTTATATATTCATTTTTGAAAAGGGATTGAGATACATATTTACTCCAGATTCCAATGCAATAAATATCTGAACAAACATAAAAACAAAATATTAGTCTGCATACATTTAGAACCTGAACAATAGGACGAAGAAATCTCATTTTTTGAACCAAGCATCTTTGCAAAACTCTAAGAGCATCCACAATGGATGCCCGATCGCGCGCCCGATCGGCCGAGATCGGGCTCGGGCGCGGTCGGGCATCCATTGTAGCCCTCGGTCGCGAGATCGGGCGCCCATTGCAGAGCCGCGCCCGATCACGCCCGAGCCCGATCACGCGTTTTTGATTTTTTTTTTTTTCTTTTTCAATTCTATAAATATACCTTCATTTCACTCATTTTTCACACAACTCTCACACATCTCTCTCAACTCTCTCTCCATAGCAATATCTCTTTCACTCACTTTTCCAAAATATTTCCCGGGGAAGATATTGGTCGGTCTATGGAACGCGCAATGTTTGCTTTCGGGAACCAGATTCTCGCCGGTATTCGTGCAATACATGAGCAAGAGCAAGCCGAACAGCAGGCCCAAGAGCAGGTCCCGAGGCCCATCCGCCGACGGACATCCGTCCGTCGAGAGCATGTCCTAGCTCATCAACGTCTGTTCGAGGACTACTTCGCCGAACATCCCCGGTGGGGCGCGCCGGTTTTTCGCCGACGGTTTAGGATGCGGCGAGAGCTGTTTCTCCAGATTGTTCACGCGTTGGAGGCGCGCGACGAGTACTTCCAGTGGCGGGAAGATGCGGCCCATAGAAAGGGTCCATCCCCGCTGACGAAGTGCACTGTTGCGCTTCGTCAGTTGGCATACGGCACTACGTCGAACATGTTTGACGAGTATCTTCACGTCGGGGATACAACTGGCCGGGAGTGTCTGGTAAATTTTTGTGCGGGCGTTATTGACGCCTTCGGCGCCACATATTTGCGCAAGCCGAATGCCCAAGACTGCCAGGACCTGCTGCGGATGCACGATACGGTGCACGGCTTTCCTGGAATGTTAGGGAGTATTGATTGTATGCACTGGGAGTGGAAGAATTGTCCTGCAGCGTGGAGAGGCCAATTCACCAGTGGGTATAAGGGTACCCACCCGACGATGATCCTTGAAGCAATCGTTGATCACAGTCTTTGGATTTGGCATGCTCACTTTGGCGTGGCGGGGTCCAACAACGACATCAATGTGCTGAACTCGTCCAGTCTCTTCACCGAGCAATGCAATGGCAACGGTCCGGTTATCAGCTTCACTGCCAACGGACGACAACATCATATGGGGTACTACTTAGCCGACGGCATTTACCCGAGATGGCCAGTTTTCTTGAAGACGATCTCCTGCCCAACGGGTGCGAGGAGAGAGTTTTTTGCGGCAAAGCAGGAGGCTGCACGGAAGGACGTGGAGCGAGGATTCGGTGTGCTTCAAACGCGTTGGGGAATAGTGAAAGGCCCGGCCTGTTCCTGGTACAAGCATCATATCGCCAATGTCATGTACGCGTGCATCATCTTGCACACATGATTATTCACGACGAAGGTCGTGCAGCTAGCCAGTGGTCCGACGATGAAGCCGCTCCGAGCGCAGGTCATGCAGCCCCGCCGGTCGTTCGAGGTTTACCTTATGGACTCAACGAGAGATTACAAGCTCATGAGAGCATGCGCAACCAACATGCTCATCTTGATCTCATGAACGACATGATTGAAGAAGTTTGGGCATGTAGTGGTCGTTGAAATTGTACCTCTTTTTTGTGTAACTTAAAAAAAAAAAAAATTAAGTAATGTATGTTTTTTGCTAGTTCTTTAATTTAGAAGTCTAATTTTGCTATTTATATGGTAAACATAAAAAAAATTAAAACTAAAATTGAAATGAAAAGTGGATAAGAGATAGGGCATGCAATAGGACTCCACCATTGCAGAAAGATAGAGCATGCTGACGTGGCAACCACTAGGGCTCTCACTGGGGCATGCATTAGGGCATCCATTGTGGATGCCCTAAAGAAGAATTTATTTTGATGGATTTCGACCCAGAGAAATATGAAGAATTCGTTTATACTTTAATAATTGACAGAATCTTGATTCAATTTAAAATTTAAAAAAATACTGAGAGAGATTCACATTTTCTACCAATGCAATTAATACCTGTGATATGAATAGTTAGATAATAAAATCACATATTTATAACATAAAAAATAGGGGGGGGGGGGTGGTGGTGGCAGGTTATTAAATGGAGAACAAAAGACTACAAAAGTCATTCATGCAAATCAATAGCAATTACTTTATCAGATTCCAATGCAAGGTCTCATTGAACAAAGTTAAAAAACGTGTTAGGTTCTATATTTAAAATCTAGATTATAAGTTTAAAAGTCTGTAATGATAAACTTTAGTATTCTATGAATAGTATTCTAGATCATGAAATGATAAGCAGTTATAGAAGTTAATGTGCACCCATTAGGACTAAGTTCCTAACCTATTTGTGAACATACTTTATATTCATAGATTAAATAGAAAGAATGTGCAGAATTGTAGTAAGCATATGATTAATATTTTTGTATTAATCATAGATGATAGAATGTGTAGCAGTCATAGTATTAAAGTAAAAACAATTAAAAAGCAAGAATTAGATACCTCTTTTTAAAAACTAAGTTCAGAATCAGTAGGAGTAGGCTTTGTTGCCTCTCATACTTGCCATCTCATCTTTTTCTTTTTTCTTTGTAATAATAATACTCTGTTTATTAAGATGTATACTAAGATTTACTTCAGCTAATAAACTATTTCATTTATACTTTACTAACCGTAATATTATGTTTCCAGGTGGTTGTAATAAATTCTATATATTAAATGTAATCGGTTTCCAACTGACAGACTATACTAAACTCTATTTATTCTAAGATTTACTAAACCTTTTATATAATACATATTTAATATTTTACTAATCATAATAATATATTTCATGAACGATAATTAATTGGCGCATAAATTAATCACATAATAATCAGATCTATTTAGCAGATTATTTAGACAAAAGCTATTCGCGTAATTATCACATGTATCATGCTCATAACTTGAATCAATCATGCTTTAAGAATATTGAAACCTAAAACATGCTTTTCTACGGAGCAGAAAAATACCTAATTAATTCTCCAAAGAATTGAAGATGGCTAGCTTCTTCTCCACGTGATGCTTTGAGTACTAAACCACAAATCTTCTCTCTGGTTCCCGAACTGTATCCCAATATCAGTGTGGGCTGATCTTACTAGAATACTAGGACTTAAATAAAGAAGACAGAAGAAATCCTTTTTGGAATAGGAGAGGAATTCGAAAATTCCTACAGCTTGTGACAGCTGAAATTTTCGAAAATTTTAGCAAATAAAATTGTGTTATTTCTGTCTCCTTTATTCTCCTATTTATATTAAGTTCCTTTTGGGCCCAGACAGGGATCTATGGAAGGTTTTGGATATGGGCTCATCCAATTTACTTTTTACTAATTAAATTGAACCCACAATTTAATATAAGTTATAATTGGAATATTACGAGCAGCCACTACAGAAGTAATATTGAACTCTCCCCATCCAAATCCGAAATTACAAGTAATCCGGGTTTCCGTTTAACTTTCATTTCCCGTGCTTAAGATTAAAATGTCCATTAATTAATTAATGTCTGCTATTGACTTAATTAATTAACTTCTTATTAATTCCAAGAGTGGACTTAGCATGAAACGCTTATTTATTATTCATAGAGTAATCACACTCCAACTAGCTAGGTTCCGAATAATAAAACCTTGTTTCGCGCTCCTCTTGAGGACATTATCAAACGAGACTCAGCTCGCGCACGATTCAATATAATAGCAATCCTAGCACCGCTAGATATCGATCACCACTACCCAATATATCAGGATCATTGGGTTACGAAAAACCCGCACCATTTGATAAGTCAAAGTAGTGCATAATCAATACCGTATGCTCAATGCTAACCTACATTGATTAAGAAACAAATATTTATCAAGACCTCGCCTTTCAGTAGATAGCCTAAGGCAAGTCTCGCTGTTAGATCCGTTCAGTGCTATACCACACCAATGTCATCTTATTTCAGTAAGGCTTAGAAATATGCGGACTGACATTGCAACCTTTCTCGATGGATAGTCAAATTCCATCTAGGTTGTGAAATTCATCTTTTTCTTTGTTTTAGAACTGACCGTATTACCTTAAAGTGGACGACGCCCACAACCGGTCTACTAAAACAAAGACATAGACTTTGTTAAGTTAACTTATACACTTAAACATGCATTAACATCCATTAAATGTAAAACATAACAACATTATGACAAAAATAATCTGTTTTATTTATTGGAAAATAAAATAAGAGTTTTACAGTATTCAATCACTCGAAACGTGATTTCTAGTATACAAACTCTAACAATCTCCCACTTATACTCAAAACACTTTCGAGTATACAAAAAAATGTGCTAACGTCTAAAATCTCCCACTTATACTGAAAGCGGATTGAGGTCTTGAATTAGTCGAACTCCCATTCCTTCAACATGGCTTTCATACGGCTTTACCGCTAATGCCTTCGTGAAAGGATCTGCCAGGTTGTTCTCTGACTCAATCTTGACCACTTGTATGTCTCCTCTCTGCACTATATCTCGAATGATATGATACTTCCTCTCTATGTGCTTGCTCGCTTTATGAGCACGTGGTTCCCTCGAATTTGCCACAGCACCAGAATTATCACAATAAATGGTGATGCTCTTGGGCATATTCGTAACCACACCTAAGTCCAGAAGGAAGTTCTTAAGCCATACAGCCTCTTTTGCAGCCTCCGAAGCGGCCACATATTCGGCTTCCATGGTAGAGTCTGCAATGCATTTCTGCTTTACACTCTTCCAAATTACGGCTCCACCTCCTAAGGTAAACACATATCCGGAAGTTGATTTCCTCGAATCTACATCAGATTGAAAATCTGAATCTGTATATCCTAAAGGACAGAGCTCGGCTGCATTGTAAACTAGAACATAGTCCTTAGTCCGATTAAGGTACTTGAGTATGTTCTTTACGGCAGTCCAATGTCCTTGGCCGGGATTAGATTGATATCTTGCTACCATGCCAACAGCAAAGCAGATATCGGGTCTAGTACAAAGCATAGCATACATGAGACTACCAATTGCCGAGGCATATGGTATTCTTCTCATCTCTGCTATCTCAGATGCTGTCTTAGGACACATCTCTTGAGATAAATGGATGCCATGTCTAAAAGGTAGAAAACCTTTCTTGGCATCTTGCATGCTAAAGCGTCTAAGTACTGTATCGATGTAAGATTCTTGGGATAAGCACAACATTCTCTTACCTCGGTTCCTAAGAACCTTGATACCGAGAATGTGTCCCGCATCACCCATATCTTTCATCTCGAACTGGCTGGACAACCAAGTTCGTACTGATGACAACATCTTTTTATTGTTTCCAATTAGAAGAATGTCATCTACATATAAAACTAAGAACACAACATTTCCTTTTTCAACCTTCTTATACACACAGCTTTCATTGGGGCATTTTTCGAATCCAAACTTTTGAACTGTTTGATCGAAACACTGGTTCCATGATCTAGATGCTTGCTTGAGGCCATAAATGGCCTTCTTAAGCTTCCAAACCATGTGTTCCTTGCCTTTTACTACATAGCCTTCGGGTTGTTCCATGTAGATGGTCTCCTCAAGACTCCCGTTTAAAAACGCAGTCTTGACGTCCATCTGCCATACTTCCCAATCCATGTAAGCTGCTATAGACAAAAGTATGCGGATCGATTTGAGCATGGCCACTGGGGAGAAGGTCTCATCGTAATCGATGCCTTCCTTTTGGGTATACCCCTTAGCCACTAGTCTTGCCTTAAAGACTTTAACTCGTCCATCGGGTCCACGTTTACGTTTGTATATCCATTTGCTCCCAATGGCAGTACAGCCTTCGGGTAGGACAGACAAATCGTAGACGTCCTTGTCTATCATTGATTGTAGTTCCGAATCCATTGCTTTCACCCATTCGCAATGATCGACATCTGCCTGCGCCTCTGCAAAATTCCAGGGATCAAGTACATTGCTGTCCGAGGAGTGATCCATGCACTCTCCCAAACCAATGTATCTATCGGGCTCATGAGAGACCCTCCCACTGCGGCGCGGCACTACAATATCTGGAGTATTAGTTGAAATTTCTGGAATTGTTTGTACACTAGGTAATTGTTCTTGGTTAATGGAAGTTGTAACTTGAGTGAGCTCTTCAAGAGCTATCTCACTGCTGGGCTTATGATTCATTACATAGTCTTCCTCTAAGAATGTGGCATGAGTGCTCACAATCACTTTCTGATCTCTGAGACTATAGAATTCATAAGCTTTCGTTCCTCTAGGGTATCCTATAAACACACAAACCTCCGTCCTAGATTCCAGCTTAGTTGGATCCTTTTCCAATACATGAGCCGGACACCCCCATACTCTGAGATGTTCCAGATTGGGCTTACGCCCATTCCACAACTCATATGGGGTAGTAGGAACTGATTTAGAAGGTAAGTTGTCTAAAAGATAGTTTGCTGAAAGCAAAGCGTGACCCCAAAACGAAACAGGTAACCGTGCATAACTCATCATCGATCGGACCATATTCAATAAGGTCCTGTTCCTTCTTTCAGCCACGCCATTCTGCTGGGGTGTGCCCGGCGCAGTCGTTTGGGATTCAATTCCCGCCACTGATAAATAGTCCAAAAACTCGGCACTTAGGTATTCGCCTCCGCGATCAGATCGCAGGCATTTGATACTCTTACCATGATGCGTCTCTACTTTAGACTTAAACTCCTTGAACTTGTCAAAAGTTTCAGACTTGTAGCGCATCAAATAGATGTATCCGATTTTCGAGTAGTCATCTGTAAAGGTGACGAAATATCGAAAACCGCCCCTTGCCTCGGTTGACATTGGTCCACACACATCAGTATGAATGAGCTCAAGTACTTCCTTGGCCCTATTCCCCTTTGACCTAAAAGGTCTCTTAGTCATCTTGCCTTCGAGACAGGACTCACACTTCGAAAACGGTTCCTTCTCAAGACCTTTAATAAGATCTTGATCAACCATCGCATGAATCCTTCTTTCGTTGGCATGACCAAGTCTAAGGTGCCATAAGTACGTTTCATTCATTGAAGTTGAAGGTTCTTTTCTTTTCTTAGAAATTTTCGATGTAGCATTGAGTTCTGATTTACGTTGATTAAATTGTGTAGAAGTGATTGTGTACAGATTGTTTTCCATGATACCACGACAGATATAAGAGCCATCTTTCTTAATAACGCAATTGTCATCAAAAGAAATCGAATATCCATCAAAAGACAATTTAGAAACTGAAATTAAATTTCTTCTAAAAGAAGGTATCAACAAAACATTCTTCAAAATCAAAAATCTATCACTAGAAAAACGCAAATAAACGTCTCCCACTACAACGGCCGCCACTTCCGGAACTTCTCCGAGTCCTTCAACAACAAGAAGCACTCCCGAAGGTGAACTCCTTATACTTCCCCTCCAAGGGGAACTGACTCGCGGCTATCCTCCTGGCGTCGTCCTCGTCTGCCCACTTCACGAGCCGACGGAGGGCGTTGGCGTACAAATTCGCAAAACGGCCAACCGCGGCCCCGGTGCGCTCCCACCCCTTCCGGACCTCCTCGTTGCTTGAAGTCCTTCCGTGCGGGCGCTGCCTCTTATAGGCAGCACTAATCTTCGCCCACATGTTGACGATCCGCTGGTTGTTCGCAACCAGCTGGATCGTCGCACACCTCCAACCACCCCTTGGCCACCGCGGCGTACTCATCCTCCGTCCACTTCCTCCAGGCCGGTGGTAGTGGGCTGCGAAAAAAGTACAAAGATTTAAAAAAAAAAATCGAAAATCGGTGCTGGCCGATCGGGCTTCCACAATGGCGGCTAGCCGATCGGCTAGCGTTTCGGCCAGCGACGAGCGATCGGCGAGCCCACGCCGATCCGCTCGCCGATTTTGCGCTGGCCGATTGCAATGGTTCGGCTAGCCGATCGGCCAGTGCGACGAATCGGCTAGCCGGTCGCTAGCCGACCATTGCGGATGCTCTTATGTAAGCCCACGTTTTTTCCTCTATAAAACTTACTGATTATCCTTCCAAAATTACTATCAACTGAAACAAGCAAATGAAATATTAGGTAGTTCAGCCTTTTTACCTCCACATTTCTTTCTTCCCAAATTTGTTCTCTTTTCATCTGCTTCGAATAAATCTTCTTCATTTCATGATTTTTAGTGGCTTCCTTTCAAATCTGCAATATTCAAAAAGTAGCATTGTTGAATAATTATTTATTACATTGCCAACATTCATATGAACTGAATCGTGCAACTGTTTATTGATCTTAGCTTCAGAGTCTTTACCTTATTGTTTTATGCGTTTTGAAACACACTCTTGATCCTCTGTAGTGGATGTTTTTCGTTCTATGTTTGTTAAATTTTCTTCTCAAACCTGCAAGATACAAGAAAAGTTAGCAGCCTTAAGAGCACTCCCAATGGGTCGGCGTTGGAGTGAATTCGGCGATAATTCGGTGATAAAACTCCCTTATTATCGCCAACTCCCTTATTATCGCCGATTTATCGCCGAATCATCGCCGCCCACTGTGGGCGCGATTCGGCGATAAATCGGCGATAATTTTTTTTTTTTTTTTAAATCTTTGTTTTTTAAATCTTTGTTTTTATGGTTTTTATTTGTAGTTTTTTTTAAATCTTTGTTTTTTAAATCTTTGTTTTTTATGATTTTTATTTGTAGTTTTTTTTAAATCTTTGTTTTTTATGGTTTTTATTTGTAGTTTTTTTTTTTTCTCGTTGTATTATATTTTCCAATGATTAATACAACGATGAATTGTTCATTATAAATCTATTTATTAAACACATTTGTAGGGAAAATTAAACAATATTAAAAATGATGATGTAAAAATGAAATGTTGAGTTAGGGAGAAATAAGGGAGAAATAAGGGAGAAACCATTGGAGCAGTTGGCTAAAAGTTGGCTAAAAATTGGGGATAAATTTTGGTGTTGATGTGGCGCTGATGTGGCAGGAGTTAGGGAGAAATAAGGGAGTTTTTAGGGAGAGCATTGGGAGACGTTTATCTTCAACTGATATTCATATGTTGGAATATAAGTTTCTTAACTAAATTTTTATTAATACTCCCTCCGTCCCAGAAAAGATGTCACACTTGTGGCGGCACAAATTGTTTGACAGAAGCATTATATGTTTTTGAGTTAATAAGGTTTTAGAACTAAGTATGAATAACTAAGTGTTGCTTTTGTTTAAAAATCGTTTGGGCCTTTATTTTCGGCTATTGTAATGTATCTGAGATTGGGCTTGGCATTTTATTTTTTTTGGACTTTTCTTTATAATTGAATTGGATTGTGAGTTAAATTTAATAAAAAATCATCGGCCCCTTTGTCAATTTATGTCTTAATTTAGAAAATTTTGGATTTTTGTAATGAAATTGTGCTTTTATGTTGTAATTGTTTTGTAAATGTGTTAATTCTCTCTAATTTTCTAAAATTTTTAAATAATTATTGATTTGTGATTTTATTATAGTTAATTTACTTTTATTCATCTAATAATAAATTTTTTGGGGTAGTTGATATCGGTGGATCCGTTGATATTCCCATTGTATATATAATTAATTTACACATTCCTTTGTGTTTTCTATATTAATTTCTAAATTATTTAGTTATATACTCTTATATGATTAATAAGATGTTACTATTCTTTACTACTCTCTTTGTCCTTCTATAAGCTAGACGTTTTTTTTCGGGCTTCGACTGTTGTTTTGCGAAAATAATAATAAATATTTAAATTGAAAGTGGATCGGAAGTAAAGTAAGAGAGAGAATAATACAGGAGAGAGTCATATTTACATTATTCTCTTACTTACATTACTTTCTCTTCACTCTTACTATTTTTCATTATTTTCGCAAAACAACGGCCGAAAAAAACGCCTCACTTATAGTGAGACACATAGAGTACATTTGTTTCATTTAGAGCATCCTTAACCCCGTCCCGGATTTGGGCCGCAAGTCCCTCCACGTCATCATTCCCTCAAATTAGGGGTTCCAGGCCACAACTCCATTAATCCCGCAGGCCACAACTCAGACCACAACTATTCATTTGCACTATTCACAACTACAACATATTTTAATCGTAAAATAGAATTTGAACAATTAAAACCGGGAAAATTCATTGTTCAGTCAAAAAATAGAAAATTAAAAATCCGAGGAAAAAATTTTACAAATCCTAAAAAAAAATTATTAAGACCTAGAAAATAAAAATTACATCCTAGAAAAAATATTAAAATAATTTAGAGGATAGAAATGGAGAAATTGGTGGAAGAATGTTGAAGAAATGGATATAATAAAATGGCAAAAAAATAAAAAATAAAAATAAAAATAAAAATTTTGGGAGTTTGCGGCCTGTCCCGATGCATATAACCCTGAGCCGGGCCGGACCACGGGAGCGGCCCAGGGACGGAACTGTGGCCCCGGGACCATCCCGGGCCGTGACTCTCCCCCCTCCAACGCTGAAATCGGGCCGGGACTCGCAAGTTGCGGCCCGGCCCAGCAGCGTTAATGATGCTCTTAACATCCACATAATTGCACTTTATTTCTAATTTTTAAAGTTGAAGAATGATTTTAATTGGTTCATCAAAGGATTTTACTTTTAACACGTGAATTTAATTACTTTATAATACTATTCTAAATTCTTTAATCCTTAGTCGCACACCTCCTCTTTGTCATTTAATTTATTTTATTTTATTTCACTCATATAAAAAATTTAAACGGTATATAATCGTTTTGGTTTATATGAAATATTTCAAAAGAGTAGGTTGAGAAAAGTACATTTCTCTTTTTATTATTGTTTATAATTTTATGAATACTTATTAAAATATTTATTTTAATTAGCACTATAAACATAATTATATTATTGTTATCCCTTTTTATATTTTAATATACTTACCTTAGAATTTATCTTCATTATTTGAAAATCTTATGGCCCGTGCATAGCACGGGTGGTAAAACTAGTTCGTTGAATCGTGTGGATCTTCAATCAAGTCAGACGAACAATTACATATTGTGATCGAAGAGTAGTAAAGACTTTCGGTGGAATCAAAGATGAGAGCCGTTTTGTTTCCATTCTCACAGCCACCTTTTCCCGTATCCTGTTTCGATCTGATCTTGGTGGCATGGAGAAGCTTCTGGATGAGATGGAGTCACTAACTAAACCCTAAACATCTTTGTTGTCGGCTATTATAATCAGTTGATCTCACTATATGCTCATCTAGGGCAAAAAGATGAAATGATAAGGTTTGTGGGCTTTACAAAAATTGTATGTAAAAAGCAAACTAACAAAGACTACATCACCATGTTTTGTACAGGGATGGTTCTGGTTGCCATCGATGTATTTGTGCGTTAACAACCACCACCCCTTCTTCCTCCTCCGTACGCCATACCTCTCTCTCCTGCTTTCACTCTACGTCTCTCTAATCTGCATACACACCATATTTCCCTCTTCATTTTGCTATTTTCGCTAAATCAACCTCACATTTTATTGCTTTCTTGTCTCTAAACAATAGTTTCATTACTTCTAATTTTGGCAAGTTTTCTCTCGTATAAAATAGATCTACCCCACACCCTACTAAACAACACTTCAATTACTTTTTCTTTTTATCTTTTTTCCTATTTTATCAATTTTACATTAAAATCTATGACGTACCAAAATATCTACTTTTACATTCTACTATTTTTTTCCATCTACATTATTATACATTTTTTTTTAAATATGAGCATTTAATAATTGATAAAGAGAATATATACATAGACCTCGGCGATACTCCCTTCGTTCCATGTTAATTGAGTCATTTTTATATTTTGGGAAGTTCCAAAATAATTGAGTTATTTCTATTTTTGGCAACTCTCTCTCTTACTTTGTTCTTTCTTATTTTATTCGCCACCCGTTTAATGCATTATTCTTAAACTCCGTGCAAAAAAGAAATGTCTAAATTAACAAGGAATGAAGGGAATAATACTCGTCCTTTGATGATACGGGAATAATACTCGTCCTTTGATGATACGAGGTAAAAGTTAAATGCATTCCAAAATTAGAAACTAATGTCTGAATTTCTTTGACATATCCGTATACATTCCTTTCTACGGCCTGAAAATATTTTTCATGTTCCCATGTTAGAGTAAGATACTCCCACCATTCAAAAAAAAAAATAGTGCCATTTTATTATTTTGTGACGTCTCATTTCTAAAAATGAAATTTTTCTCTCTCGTACTTAACTCATTTTTTCTTCTCTCTCCAAAAAAACAATTTTTTGATGACGGAGAGAGTATCATTTGAATCTATCCAAGTATTAGATCCAGATGGAGTAGACTGACCTATCACCGGCCCATAGCAATGATGAAAATACGCGATTGCTTGTGTAGGATTGAACCCTCATTGGTGTTGCTTCACTAGTTGCCTTTATCTCCATCCTTATGTCCAATTAACTCTTTTTTTTTTTTTTTTTTTTTTTTTTTTTTTTTTTTTTTTTTTTTTATCTTTTCCCATATCACGCCATTCATTCTTTTTTCTTTGAAATATCTACAAATTTAAATGCCTTTATAGCCTCGTGCATTAACCATTCTACCATTAGATGTTACTCGCACGCACCACACAGTTTATTTTGTCTTCTCTCTCCGCTGGCTCTCTTTTGCTTCTTTTCAGCAGATTTCTTTGCTCAATTTAATTTTGTAGCACGCTAGGAGTAACTTTAACTACATGATTCAACTAATCACGAGAATGGAGCATCATTGCATTGCTTTCAGAATACGTTATCATCTTTTTACTCCACATGTATACAATTTAGTCGACCATTTTCATTTTCTTTTATATGAACACAATGTCCAAATATTTTTTATTATTATTAACATGTAATTTGTAAGCACATTTTGATACTAAAACTAAAATTTAAATTCTTTCAAAAATTACTAAAGCTCAAAATCTATAGTTTTAGTTATATTCAAACTTCCAATTCAAAGTTTAATTTAATAATTTCATTCTATGATATCTAATTTAATAATTTCATTCCATTGTTACTCCGTTTGAAAACCAAATATTGTAGCTTTTGATCTTTTTCCCTCAATATAAATTTATTTTATATTAGCACAAAAGGCTTTAGAATAATTAACTAGGATTCACGAATTGAATTATGATCAGCGTTTTTATATATCTATTTTCCATTTGCTAATTGATTATTTTTTTGGCTTAACTAATAATCTAGACTTAGTGTTTCTAGTTTTTTATATTTCAATTTTCAGTGAAAAATATTAACTAGACTTCATTATATATTATATACTTCATTGGTCCACGATTAAAGGGCACCTTTTAACTTGGATGTAAATTTTTAATAAATTATTTGACTTTGAAAACAAAACAAAAAAATTAGTGGAATGTAAAATCCATTTTTATATCCCCTCCGTCCTGGAAAAATTTAATATGTAGACTGCACGAATTTTAATGAGAAATTGGTAAAGTAAGAGAGAGAAGAAGTGAGTAAAGTACGAGAGAAAAGAAAATGTGAATAAAGTATGAGAAAAACTTTCTATTTTCTTAATAGTTTTCGTTTATGGAGGGAATACATAGTTTTACAATAGAATGTGAAAGTAATGGGTTAGTGCATATAGTATGAAGTCTACTTACTATAAATGGAAAAAAATATATACTTTAAAATTGTGGACATCATAAAATGATAAAATTTGTTTTTATATTCAGGAATAGATAAAGTAATAAATAGAGTAATAATAATATGTCCCTTAAAAATATAAATTATTTTCATTTTTGGTCGTCTCTTAAAAATAAAAACTTTCTAAACTATTTATTTTAGGACGTGGACCTCACAATCCACTAACACCATTCTCTGTCTTCCTCTCTCTCTCTTTATTAATTTTCTCTTTCTCTATTTTACTTTATCAATTATCCTCTCTTACTTTACCAAGTGTGCATTAAAATCCGTGTCATTTTAAAAGTTATTATTTTTCAAGGACGGAGGTAGTAATAAATAGTGTAATCAAGCACATCAAATTGGGTAATTAATAGAATTTCTTCCGTCTCACTCAAGATGTCCACCTTTCCATTTTAATTGTCTCATTCAAGATGCCCATTGCTATATTTGGAAATAAATCCCTCTCTCCTCTGTTCTCATTTAAATATTAAACTATTTTTTTTCTATATTTATTTTACTTAACAACTCTTCATAAAATCCCATGTCACTAAGAATATGAACTTTTTAAGTGAGGGAGTAAGTAGTATAACTAGAGCACAATTAATTGCGGAATAAAGAACTAAATCTGGTGATGGCTAGTTCAGCAGAGTTGCATTTGCATAATTAAATGATCAAGTGATAATTTTGTTGATTGGGCCAGAACACAAAGTATATCTTTCATTTAAATCAATTTATAAGTATAGTTTACATTACAAGACACTCACACAGAGTTAGCGAGAGAGCAGATTGAAGTTCTATTTAAACTTGTGAAATTGATGAAAGGCAACTTATCTCTGTGGAGTGTGGATACTAACTATGTATGAATCATGTAATGGAAATATCGATACCAAACTATCCTCATCAAATCAGATCTACTGGAGGTTCGAAGACAAGAGGTAAACAGCTCAAGAGCAACACGAAGAGGGAGAAATACAAAAGGGATTTGCGAGGATCCGAATACCGTCTAACAAACGTGATTCTTTCATGTTGACTTGCTTCTGTAGACGCATCCTTCACTTGCACGATTGGGCTCGTAACGAAGCCATACGATATACCCACAAAAGCTGTGCCAAAGTGCGCCCTGCAAACACCATACAGAGTCATTGTCATGATCATCACAAACATATGTTTTTATTCTTAAATAGTTTAGAGATACCATCTCTTCATCAGTTTAATGCAAGTGATACCGTTGGCTCAACAAGATTATGCATGACAGGACAATGAACTTCAAAGAGTCTAACAAGGCATGCTTATGGTGTTTAAGGTAAATGGTAGCTCAGTACCAGTCGTCAATAGGGCCGAAATTGCTTAGGACACATATACAAGCTGTCGTGATAATGGCATTCCGAAACATTCTTTCATAAGCATCCCCTGATATCTCATCTTTGCTTTGAAATTGGTAAATAAGCCAAGCTCCAATAATGGCAAACACTGGTTCCTGCATAAGGAAAGTCGGGTTATATATAATTCAGCATACATGAAAGTTAAGCATTTGGGATCTAGGGTCACACTGTCCATGACAGAAAGTGAGTAACTGGAAATTTTATAGATTTTAGCTGAATCTAAGCAAAAAAATTTCCATGCAAAGAACCATATGCATCAAACGTATAGAAATTTCTATAGCCATCCGAGACTGATCATCGAATCTCCTAGATCACATAACTTCGATGTGGAACAAGTTGTTTTTGGCTTTGAACCTGTTCATTTAGTTTCCAGAAGGAAGGAAATGTTATGGAAAATGTGTAAGTGCAAAAGTGACTATGCATTAAACCTCCACTTGATCAGCTGCAACTCTAGAATAATAACAGATGACTAATAAATATGTGAAGACCAACAATATGCAACTGCAAATTTTCAGTGATTAGCTTACCGTACCACCAACGGATGCCTCTGGCGTGTGAAGAAAGCTGAATAGGTTTCCAGAAATTCCTCCAAGAGCATATAGCAGTAGGAAGGTGAATGAGCCATATTTTCTGCATACTTCAAGGCCAAAAGTGAAAAGGGCCCTGCTCCCAACGGCTATGTGAATGATACCAGAATGCTGCAAAGAACTAAGCTTCAGGCAAATAGAATTACTTACACAGAAAATACTGTAATATAGGAGAGGGACGTATCGGAATTGTAGCAAACAGACCATGTAATCTTGCAGAGCTACAAGTCTAACAAAATCAAGTTCGAGCAATTGCTGCAATTATGAATCAATATTTCAAATTTGCATAATTTCTGAATCTAATTCTTTTTAAATCGATAAAATTTAATCATCAAGAGAGATAAATACTGCTGTTCCTCCTGCTTGTCTTCTTAAACACGAAGTGTTCTTGTTGCAATATATTAACAGTTAAGGTAGAGTGAACATTGTAATCACTTAACGACGAGAAAACCAAAGAAGGGGTCAATAGCTGATAAACACAAATGTGCTCCTACCCTCCTATAGTAATACATTTGAGGTACACAATTAAATAGCCCAAGCCACATACTTAGAGTAGTGTACATTGAGTAACATCTCATATGTAAACCGAATATACTTCCATGTTTGCGATAGTTACAGATAGATTTAAATAGCTAGCATTTCTGGTTTCAAGCACATAGTTTTAGCAGAACAAAACCAAGGACAGAAACTAACATGAAGCCCTAAATACAAGAAGAATAAAGTGACAATAGGAGGTTAACATGTTGGCCTTTTTTGCAAAACCACTTATTTGGAATGTCCAAAATTTTATTCTCTAGTCTATACGAAACATTTTAAAATTTCAATTTCAGTTATCTAGGTTCCTGCATCTAAAATATTAATTTATTCGCAGACTTTAATCTAATTGTTTTCACATGAATATTTGTCAAACGGAGCTAAACTAATTACAAAAATGAAGCACGAACCAAGTCATCAATCTTGTACCAGAAAGATGGGTGTCACTAGTCTCCACCACTCTCCCTGTAGGATCAAGTTATTTATCTTCGCTCCATAAACCGTGGGCAGTGAAAATAGCTCGAAAGTAGAGCTCTTTACTGGAGTGGCAATCTCAAAGAGGAAAACCGCTATGTTTATTGACACCAATACACCACTGCATTAATGAAACAATTATTTATAAACAAGAAGTTAATATGAACCTTGGTGTGTAATCAGTACAGTGCAGCAGATAGACGTGAAGGGAACGCATATTACATTAAATAGAAATCAGAGGCATCAATGCAAGATTTTTCTTTGCCTTCAATATTGGCGAGTGTTAATCCCTTATAATTTTTAAATGACATCTCTCCAACCATTCCGAGGTCCTTCCCCGCTGAGCTATCTACTGACTCCTTTGTGTCTTTGTTAAAAATGGTTTCTGATTCCACCTCTGAAAACAGGAAGATAAAAAAGAGGAAACAGTTAGCAAATGATCAGCTGTATCTTGTTAGAACAAATTTTTTTTGTGGTATGACCATATTACCACCTTTAATTTTGACAAGATAATTCTCTAGAGATCTGAGTCCATTATCTGCTTTGACATCATCAATTTCACCAAATGATTCACTCATCTCCTTAGAATCTCTTGAAGAAGGCTGTTTTGTGTAGTCGTGAAGCTTTTCAAGAAAAGAATTCAACGAACTCAAATGCTCCACAGAGGAACTCGTTGCTTTTGTAACTATGCAATATTTTTCCATTCGGTGACTCCTGGTAATGGAGGGGCATAGTAAGCCTTCTTGTTTCCTCGGTTGCAGAGATGCTTGAAGCATGAGCTCATCCACTTTCGTTCCAGTTTCACATTTCCACCTGTTTCTTTTTATTGCTGGAAGGAAAGCATCACATGAGACAAGCTCCCCCTTACCTAAATATTGCATGTTGCAGAATAGAATTAATAAGAGCTGAAAAGGAAGTAAAATCACAAATAAGTCCGTCTTGGTTCTTTCCCTATTACCTTTTGCACATAAGAGATTATTATCTGTACAGAACAAACTACGAGTCCCCGAAACTGACGCCATGTATATCTAAATCAATAACTGCAAGCATAAAAGAATTTGTTAAAGTTTCATGGACATGTATTCTGCTAAGATACCAAAACAGTGTAAGAACTATTCAACAGTCATCAGTTTTTGAGAGCAATATATGAACCATAGTAACAAACTCCAAGGCAAGAATTTCAGGTGAATATGCGACGAGAACAGAAACACATTTTCAGCATTTGATCCATCACATAACTCACTTTGGAACCAGCAATAAAGACTAAAGAGAGGCTCTGATCACCAACGAATTAGCATCCGAGGATGATTTTTAAAAAAAATCGCACCAGCCAGAATATATGAATCTACAACAAATGTCAGACATCTTAAACAAGATACATGAAGATAGCACTATCGAGCAAACAACAGCCTTTATGCAATTAACAATCAAACGAAGAAACCAAGAACCCAACAACCGATACTCCCTCCGTCGTATTCCATTTTAGGATGTCCAACTAAGTTGAGTCATAATTTTTTTTTACAAAAAACAAAACATCCAATCACTCTTAATTTATTCCATCACCTAATTAACTCTGTCTTTATCTTTCCTAATTTATTCCTCTCCCCGCCTTTTCAACACAAATGCCCAAAAGTTTTGAATCAATTTAGTTGGGACAGAGGGAGGGTGACTTATCATAATTGTAAAGTTTTCTAGTCGGCTCCAACACACCTTTTACGCTCTTAGCTTTTGCAGCTTTACAAAGTGACGACGGCAGTCACAGAAAACTAGTGAGACTTATCGTATGCAAACATCAAACATAACCCCAAACAAATTTTGATTGAGTCATTTCAACAAACAGGTAACCTACCTACCTTAAATTGTACTAGGAGGAAACAAGCGAGGGAGAAACGTGGTTGACAGATTGTAGGAGATCCCACACCCCAGAGAGTGTAGCTTCATAAAAAGCAAGTTTGAACTCAAGTCTATGTGCGTACTTGGACAAGCACGGAATTCTGCCTTATCATCGCTTCACCCAACCATTTTTCGACACGTGTACGACTTAATCCAACAGCCACTGCTTTTCTTTCTACGCGATCTTGTGGGCCCGCCGAGTCAACGTCTAGCTCCCCTCTCTCAAGATTCTCACCAATCTAACATTTTCTCAGTTCCGCTTGGATTTTACTAATATAAGTATCATTCATTTTAAAAATATCTATCACTTAAAATGGGGGAATAATTAATTGAATTTGGATAGAATATAAGTATCCTAATAATAGAATAGTTGATTATCATCAGCGACTCTAAAATATTAAATTTTATAATCTTATCAGTCGAACTTGTAGATAATATAAATGGCTTACAAACAAATTTTGTACTACCTCCGTCCGCAAATATTAATATTATAATAGTAGAGACATTTCTTTCTGACATGGAGAATAAAAAAAAAGTGTGTAATATATTAAATAAACGATATTATAAAGGAGAGAGAGAAAAATAGAGAGAATAATCTCACAACGATGACTTATGAATCTCCTTTAAATTCTTTCTGCATGGTTGACTAGGCTTGCTTTGAGGTAGTCACCGTTGCGATTCTGGAGAAGACGTTTGTCGTGGACCGCTTGTTGGATGATTGCCCTTTGAGTCTTTTTTCTTATTCTCCCACAATCTGTTCGCCTCGTCGGAATCCCTGTTCTATAAAGTCCTATAGATCTTGAGAACTATAGTAGAGTCTGCATCCGAATACTCCAGTATTCGTAGCCTTCTCCTTTGCAGACTGGTTCGAGTGGTTGCGCAACATTCATCGAACTATCGTTATTGAACCTGGCTTTAGATGCCACAAATGTTGGAACTGGAAAGCAGAGAACAGTCCATAGTAGTGAAAGCGTTTCTTTTCGGCCGAAATTTAAGAAAAATTGTGGTTACTGAGTTAAGTAAATGAAGAATAAAGTAAGAAATGAAAAAGGTAGAAAGATGAACAAAGAATAAAATAATAGAGAGTAAGAGTAAGAGACAAAAAATGTGTTGAGTTTTCCTAAAAAAGAAAATGACTCCTCTATTATGTAATGTACCAAAATGGCAAAAAGACTCCATTACAGTGGAACAGGGGGAGTATATCATACGAAGGAGTTGGAAGAATCTATGAGAAGTCAGGAGAATGAGCCTGTAGGAGATTTGGATTTTGCGACGCAAGAGTAGACTACCCCGACACCGTCGTCGTCGATCAAGAAGAGGAGGTCCTCGCGACGAACGCGGCCGCCGCCATGGTTCGGCGACTTGTTGTCGCACTAGCAGTAGTTATTTCATTTGTTTTCTTTAGTTAATTTCCTTTTGAATTATTGAAATTTGAACAATTCAGTCAATTGGGCTTTAAGATCCTTTAGGGTTTTCTTTGTTGATTATTTCTCTAATCGAATTGTCGAATCAACCCTAGGGTCCTTAGATTATAAATAGGCTTATGTTATCGTTTTCCTCATGATTGAACAATATAATTTTGCCTATTTCCTTATTTATTTTCATTCTTGCAAACCCTAGTCTTGGTTGTCGACGGGAAGGACTCCCGAGACTTATATTATCCGTTATCCGGCATCTCGTTAAGGAGAATATCCTTAACAGTTGATGCTTTCACCGAACTCATGGCTGTCCAGCAATACGGTGTCAGACGAACGTAGAATCTAAGTACGGTACCCACATTCGCGATGACTCGCGGCATAGATACGTCGCTTGCACTGGATGGACAACCGATACTCCTGTGCTCGCGACCTTGGAGCATCTCGGGGCGTCTGTGGCGCGAATGGAAACTCGTATGGATGAATTCGATCGTCGATTAGTGCTGCCTCATTCAGAGGCGGAACCCCTATATAATACCCAACCACTGGTTGGTTTACAGACCTTCTTCCACAATCTTTGCCGATCCTGATCCCCACGAAATCGGTAACCGTTGTCGCCTCTAGGCCGCCTGTTTTTGGACCGACTGGGATACCTCCGCTTTTGACGCCTCTCGCATTGCATGTGGCGACGAACACCTGGTTCACAGCATCCAACCTACCCCACATTGAGTCAGCCCTACGCCGGGTACAAACTGCAGGATTCGGGTCAATTTCTACAACCATCAACCGCCCCTTTGACCACGACTTTCCCATACCCTAACACGGGATGGAATTTTGTGCGGCCTACATCCGCGCATATGCTAATTCCGAACTCCTGGGATCATCCCAATTGGAGACCGGAGATTGACCAGGGGCAGTTCCGATAGCCCTCGTCGTGGGATAACTCAGCATGGCGTTCGCCGAACGGGCTTCGACCCAATGATCACCAGAGATCCATAAGGATGAAACCCCCTAGGTTCGACGGGTCGAATGCAGTAAACTGGATAACAACACATATATGACACGGCACAATAACGACACTATATTAATGTTACTCCATTTCTTAACGTGTAACACGAACACGACACTATGCTAATACTAAGTGCTCTATTAGCCTAAACCTAATGAAATTTTAAAATAAATAAAATAATAATATTATTATAATATTATTTCTTAACGTGTAATACGAACACTACACAAAATTTTTGTGTCGTTATCATGTCGACACGACAAGGACATGAACCCAATAAGCTTTGACACATACCCATTAATTTCGAGCGGGTTCGTGTCGTATTATCGCGTCGTGCCAAAGATTGTCAGCCCTAAGTGTTGTTTTGTGAGTTAATGAAGTGAGAGTAAAGTAAGAGAGATGAAAAAGTAGAGATAGTGTTGTTTTCAGTTAAGAAAACGTTTCATTTTTAATGGGACAATCAAAAAAGAAAAACGTTTCATTTTTAATAGGACATAGAGTGTACACGTTAGCAAATAGTTGCATGTGTACAACTATAGCTCTAATGGATATTAAATGTCCATTTACAGAATATGGCCATTTCTTACAAGTAGAAAATGCTCCAAGTATATCTATGATATTACAAAGACGAGCTATGACAGTCAGTGCATCATTTTCGGGAAAACTCCAATTCCGAAGCATGCTCATACAAATGAAAAGACATAGTCAGTACATGGTAAGTTGTATGCGATAAAAAACTACAAACGAATAGTGTTGTGAAGAGTGCGATGAATAGTTACTCACATGTAATAAAGAAATGTTTTCAAAATCCAACATGATGAAGCACTATTACTCTTCTTTTTCAGAAGCATGTGAGAAAGGCGTAATAGGAATTAATTTGACATCTTTTAAACCTCATCATTGCACGATTTATGCACACTTGTCAAAGATCTTGGCAACACACCATTGATGCACTTTTATTAGCATTAAATAAACTTGCAAGTATTGATGCACTTTTTATTAGCACTAAAAATACCTGCAAGTATACATGGTAGATCTAGTATAGCTAAAGGTTAGTACCGGGATATCGAACACGAGAAATAAATTTACAGACTATCTACCACATACTCAGTCTCATATACTATTTGGACACAGTTGAGATTTGATTAAACTAAAAAAAAACAGAAAATAAAAGAAAGTAAAGAAAGCAATTAAATGAAAACAATGAAACAGTTTCGCAGTTTGCAGTTAACTTGGTTTGAGAAAGCAGATGAGACAAGGGAATCCTAGGGTAGTGATTTCATCAACTCATTAGTAATTCTAATTATTTAGTTGTATGTTCATCCGACTCAAGCTCTACTAGGAGTTATTCCTATCGTTTATCAACACTCATGTCACAAATATTGCATTGACATATAAAATATAAATCACTCAAAGTCATCACCAATAAGAGATTAACAATAATCAAAGTAACAACCAAGCAGTTAAATATAAACCAAGGAATAATTAAAGTAAAATGAGTTCTGAACATTAAACAAAATAAAAAGAACTACATAGAGTCAATTACTTTCATCCCCTAGGATTCTATAAATTAGCTATCCATAGACAGATAATCTAAATAAATATAAGCAAAATAGACATGTTCAATCTAACAAAAACTAGATAAAACCCGGAAGAATTAATCATGTTCTTGCTTGATCTCCCTTGAATTCTATGCTCCTTGTAGAAGATGGAGGAATTTATGTGTAAGGTAGGAGATGGAATTAAGGCTCTAAGATTGGTGAATAATATGAGTTAGGTTATGGGGTATTTATAGGCATGAAAAAGGTTTGGAGAAGGTAAATTTTGTTCCCTATAGTGTAAGGAAAAGATTTGTTTTCACAAGGTAATATCTTCTTTCCTTCCCTGAATTTCCGCCTAAATTCCCACCAGCATTTGACAGCTTTGCGCGGCTTTAGTAGAATGGCCATAACTTTCTTCACAGAACTCCAATTGAGATGATCTAGGTACCATTGGAAATCTCTTTCAAATAAAAAGAGAATGACATGTAGAACGCCCTAATCGGACTTCAGGATCGCCGGCAAATTGAGTTTGAATACAGCTGTCGTGCACCGCGTTTTCCCAACGGTCGCTGGCAAGGGTCTAGCGACCGCTGGAGAGAGTCAGAGCCCTCTGGAGTCTTTGCAGCGACCGTTGCATTTGTTCCAGTGGGCCGCTGGGCGTCCCTTCAGTTCCAGCTTCCGAAAATTCACCATTTTATGCCCTTTTTCTGTTCTATTTTGCACATTTCTCACAAAACACGTCAAAATACCAAAATAGACAAAATATACTAATAATGGACGTGTTATGCAACTTTGACACTCAAAACGGACCAAAAAATGGTCTTAAAGCCGTGCAAAATCTGAGCGTATCAAGTGTACAAAGTATATATAGTATAGCTAAGGTCAGTACCGGATATCGAACATAGGGAAAACAATCACCAATTGACTACCTTCTACTAAGCGTCTTTCACTATTTGGAAAACCGAGAGAATTTTGAATTTTTGAAAATAATTTTGTTTTAAAAAGCAAGTAAACAACTAATTGCAAGTAAATCACAAAGATAAAATATGTGAGATAAGGGAATTCTAGGGATGTGCCTTCACAGTTATGGTCATACAAATTCCTACTACAATACCCTAGCACAGTTCTTACTTTAGTAGGACGAGTCACCTAAGTTTTGCCCATGGCACAAGCATAGATTACTAACACTAGGGTTGTCAATCTTAGATCCGTAACTCCTAAAAGCTCCTAAGACCCTTAAGAAGTTCCCACTCTCAATTAACAGTGTCGTTTTAAGGGAAGCTAATTGTAGTGTCTACTAAGTGGACCTAACTTGCCAACCTCCTCTCACGATTATGTAGCAAGTTATATTAAATCATTCACAGAATGTGTCACTCAAACGTGAAGCATTATCCAACAATTATAACGAAAATGGAAAAAATGTCTCCTCTTAATTGACGATTATCAAAATTATCACTTAGGGAAGAAACGAAGTAAAAATAAAATGGATATTAAATAGCAAAACAGAATTTTATAACCAAAGTAGTTACTAACACATCCCTGGAATCCTATTAGTTTAATTTCACATGATAGAATAATCTAAAAACATAGATTGTAGGAAAAATAAAGTGAACATAAGAACTAAAGCAATAAAACCCAAAGGTTGAATCCTTGTAGCCTTTATCTCTCTTGATTCCTTCTTCAACCCCTTGCACTATGAAGAACTCTCAAATTTATGCTATTGAATTAATTGGCAAAAAGAAGATCCTTAATGAAGAGGTTTGAGGGGGAATATATAGTGCTAAAATCGTTCTTCATCAATTTAGGAAAAAGGTGGCTAAGTTTGTTAAATCTTGGGGAGAAAGTAGGTCAATTCTGTGCGCCGCGTTTTCCCAGCGTGCTGCTGCACCTTAGCCAGCGGTCGCTGTGGGTTGATTCGTAGCCTCTGACTCATGGGTAGCGGTCGCTGGCAATCGTCCCGTAGCTTATGGATCTTTTGAAGCGGCCGCTGGACACTCCCCAGCGGTCACTGGGCGTGTCCTTCGTTTCAGCACAACTTTCTCCGGAGCGAACCGCTACTGGCTCAGCGGTTGTTGGGCCTCAACGCTCGCTGGCTGTGTTGAAGCGGACCGATGGGCTTCTCGAATGCTCTAGATTTTCAACATCAACTTTTAACTATCGTTTTAGGCTCAAATATGCACATTTCTCACAAAGCACGTCAAAATACCAAAATAGATAAAACATGCGGACATGAATTGTGATTTTGACATTAAAAATGGACCAAATAAAGACCTTAAAACAGTGTAAAATCCGAGCTTATCAACCATTCATCTCCATGCAGAATGGTATCAAACATGCTATAATGAGAACTCCCATGCAAAAATATACTCCATCCGTCCTAGCTAGAGGCGGACCTACGTTGATTAATGGGAGATCCTTGAAACCCACAACAATTTGGATTTTACTATATTATACATATACGTACAAGACAAAATAAGTTCTAGCTTAGTTAGTTCGTGGAGCTACCTCGGAACTAGTAGAACATGAGATCGAACACCACCAGCACCAATTTTATTTTTGAGCGCACTTTTATATATTTTTTTATTTTCTCAATCTAGTAATTTTATGTAAATATTGTTATTGTAAGATTATAAAGAAATGTATCTTTAATTTATATTGCTCATTCTTAAATTATTTATCTCTCATTATCCATCTCTATCTCGTAGCTCTATAATGTTCTTGTCGGACTGTTTGTGACGTAGTTGACACTAAAAATATACCACAATTGTTAATACTCCTCCATTCGTGGAAAATATTCTCATTATAGGAAGAAACGAGTTTTAATTTGTAATAGGTAAAGTATTTAAATTATGAATGACTTTTCATTTTTAGTATGAGACTAGTTTTGATACACGGAATGAAATAGAAAGATCAAACTACTTTTTTTTTTTGGACGAAAGAAGTACTAGTAATTTTGACCGCCCAATATCAAAATCATGTGTCCGCCACTGGTCCCAGCCTAAGTGACATATGTTTTTCACACGTATTCTGTGAAAATGATAAAAAAAATTAGTTAAAATGAAGGGAAAGTAAAGTAAAATAGATAATACTCCCTCCGTCCCCCATTAAGAGTCACACTTTTCTATTTCGGTCCGTCCCCAATTAAGAGTCACACTTCATTTTTGCCATAAATAGTAAGTAGGTCCCACATTCCACTAACTCAATTTACTCACATTTTATTATAAAACCAATATAAAAAAATGGATCCCACATTCCACTAACTTTTTCAACCAACTTTTCTTTACATTTCTTAAAACCCGTGCCCGGTCAAAGAGTGACTCCTAATAGGGGACGGAGGGAGTAATATAGAAGAGACTCTCATCTACATTATTCTCTCTCTCACTTTACTTTCACTCCACTTTAACTATTTATTATCATTTTCATAAAACACGTGCGGAAAAAAATGGTAACTTATGCTGGGACAAATGGAGTATATGGTTTTGGAAAAGAGAAGATTTCTACGGTCGCCACATTTATTTTCCTTGCGTACATTGTCGAGGAAATCTTACTATAAAGAAGAGAGTTTTTTTCTTCACCAATCATCCCTCCAATACTTTCAAACACTACACACTTAAAACCTCTTTCACGAGCAAGTTTCCACGCAAGCACCAAGTACTTTCAACAAGTTTTGCACCTCTTCATTTAAGTAAGTCTTTTATTCAAAATCTTTTACTTCAAGCATGCGTTTTTTTTTAAAGAAAACCCCGTTGCATGTTTAGAAAAAATCTCGAGAACATACTCCCTTTCGTTCCATAGTGGAGGCATTTCTTGTGAGCATGCTTGGCTTTAATCTACTCCCTCCATTCCGTAGTTGTGGAATCATTTTACCATTTTGGTACGTTCTACAGTAGTGGAGTCATTTCTCTTTTTAGTAAATATCAACTATTTCTTCTTCCTTACTTTACTCTATCTTACCTTATTCTCTCTTCATCTTTCTACCTTATTCATTTCCTACTTTATTATTCATTTACTTAACCCAGTTAACACATTTTTAATCTTTGTACCTACAAAACAAACCAATTTTCGTTCTTACAATCATCTTTTGATCTTTTTGAAAATAAGCATTTTAAAACGGCAGTACCTTTGGATATTAATAACAGAAGATCGAACAATTCAAATTTAATTTCCTTCAGTGAAAATGAAGTTGGATGAGTTGTTTACCTGCCTTTAAAATTTAGAACGATCGGACAACGTTTGAACCTCCGATCGTATAGAAAACCGACACCGCTACTGTTGAAAACAACCACCACTTCGGAAACTAGTAACAGAAGATCTAAGAGTGTCCACTATAGTTGGCCAGGCCAAGCCACAAAATCGTGGCCGGGCCACCAATGCCCATGTTTCCCACTATAGTGGACATGGCCAAGCCACCAAAAAATTTATTTTTTCCATTTTGTTTATATTTTAATTCTACTACAATAAAAATTGTAGACTACAATAATTAAATAAAATGCATAATTTAATGAAAACCAAATCGAAAACCAAATCTTCGTTGCATTATAGAACGGGGTAAAATTATACAACGAAAATTGTTTTAGAACATGCAAACAAAATCATAAATAAACACCGCCATCGCCGACTACTCGGTGTCATCATCAGAATCCGCCGCTTCATCTTCACCCGTTGCATCGTCACCGCCAACACCACCGCTCTGAGGTCCCGTCGCCGCCGCCTCCGTGTCCTCCCACCCCAACAACGACCTCAGCCTCACTATAAGGTCGTAGTACATCATCTTGGTAGTCGGGTCGGTCGACTTCTCATACAAGGCCAGAGTGTCCTTGAGTTCCTTTATCATCTGCACCGCTAGGGTGTTGTTCAACGCCGCTCGGGCCGATCCGGGGGGGGGGGAGGGTGCAGACGGGCCCGCAGCAGAGTGTTGGGAGGCAGCGGCGGAGGCGGATCTAGCGGCTCGGATTGCGGACTGTTGACCCAGGGGCCGTGGACGCCGGGATAGTGAGAGGGGGGGGGCTCCTCCATAACCTCGTAGTTGAGGTCGAAGGTCCTTGAACCGCCGCTACTACTGCTGCAGTTGCCGCCCCTGCCCCGTCTTGTACGGCTCGGCCCCAGAATCAGACGCGTTCTCGCAGATGGCTCTGAATTTTGGGGAGTCCCGCAGAACGAGGAATTCTGCCCAATAGGTAAACTTCTTGCCTACTTGCACATTGAACAACTGCATCGACGGGGATTTTATGTCGGCTTCGCTGCGGCCACTCTGAGCAGTGCGCATTTGGTTCTCGTATATACCAATGAACTTCCGAAGAGCTGTAGTGATCCTGCCGAACTTCTTCCGAATCTGATCGGGTGTACGGTCGACGCTCCTTGGCGGTTTGAATTCATTGTACACCACCAAGACTTTCCGCCAGAAGCATAAGTCGGTCTGATCCGTGCCAACTATGGCATCTGTCGTCACCGCGTCCCATGCCCTAGCAATAGCAATGGACTCGGCGTCTGTGTACAGAAACCCTCGTCGACCACGACCGCCATCGCCATCTCCGTGACCACCGCCGCCATCGCCTTGTCCGCGACCACCGCGGCCGCCTTGCTGCCCACCGTCGCCGTTGCCGCCACCTCGCGCGGATCCTCCGCCTCGCCCGCCGCCGCCGCCGCCCCTTCGCCCTTCGTTGCCGCCGCCACTTCGCCCACCGCCGCTTCTTCCACCGCCTCCTCTCCTCGTCTCTACACGACCGGGCGTCGGCGTCGGGGTATCAGGCGACCCCATCAATTGTTCCCATGTGAATCTATCAGATTCATCAAGCGGAGATTGACTGCTCTGGAATGGGGAGGATTGAAATTGGGATGGGAAGTTTATCGCGTCCATGTTGGGTCGGTAGTCGTCCGTCCCTGGTTGGGTACGACCCGCATATCTCTGCTGATAAGTCGGGGACTGACCCCGGTTTTGGGGTGTTTGTTGACACGACGCCAGTGATGGCGGACTCCACATCTGGGATGGAGAAGGGGTGGGACTCGATCTCTAGCGTTGGGGGTGAAAAGCTCCCCTGTCCCGAATCTCCATAACCGGGATCATCTCCGCGTTGCATTTCACAAAAATTCAAATTGAAGGGAATATGGTAAATTGTGTGTGAGAGTAGAGTAAAAATAAGATTTGAATTTTAGGTATATATAGAAAAAATTTCGAAAAAATAAAAAATAAAAAATCAGCAAATAGGGGGAGCTACGGCCCGTGGCCGATGCAATAGGAGGGCCGCGGCTCGAGCCCAAGCGCCGCGGCCAGGCCACGATCGTGGCGCTCCCATGTCCCCCCACCCCCGCCGCGGCTGCCCATCCCCGTCACTATAGGGAGCCGCGGCTCGCGGCTCTCCCGTGGCCCGGCCGCGGCTCCCCTATAGTGGATGCTCTAACCATTAAACATTAATTTCCTTCGGCCAAAATGATGCCTTAAGAGTCATCTACCTTCGTGTATAATTTTAGGATAATCGGAATGTTTGGACATCTGATCGTAAATTAAAATCGAGACTATCTTTTCCTCGATAGGAAAGAGGAGAGAAGGAGAAAGAGATGTTAGAGAGAAAGAGGCGTAGAGCATAGCCAAGATTTGACGTAAGGAGGGGTAAAAATATATTTATAAACAAATTTTGTTGTAAAGAGAAGGGACATTAAAGGGAGAATTTAAAATAAATTTATAAATTTGAAGAAAAATGCATTGAAATAAATTTTTGAGGGCCAAATGCCCCACCACCCCTCCGCGTATATCCGCCCATGGGCCGTAGGTAGTGAAATAAAAGAAAGGTTGGAGGCAGTGTTTTAAAAATCGGACCGGACCGACTGGTTGGACCAGTTTGGCCGCGAACCGATGTCGTGTCCGGTCCGGTTTGCCCCTTAAAACTGTTGTGTTGTTTGGCCGTTTCAGACCAGATAAACCGGGCGGTTGGACTGGGAACCGCTGGCCGGTTTAACCGATTTGTCAAAATATAAAGAAATTTTTTCACGCTCTCAGACTCTTTTGTGCCCTTATCTTCATCGCAGCCCAGAATTATTCTATTTGTGAGGAGCAATGACAGTGTAGCTCTAGAGAATGACCAACAAATATTGAGATATAGAGTAGAGATCGAGAAATAGAACAAAGATTGAGAGGATTTAGAAGTAGAAGAGAAATAGATAAACTATATCTAGAGAATGACCAACAAATTTTGAGATATAGAGTAGAGATTGAGAAATAGAACAAAGATTGAGAGGATTTAGAAGTAGAAGAGAAATAGATAAACTATGCGATGGAGAAGAGGTTTCAAAATATGGAGGGGGAGGTGGGGGTATTTTCTTGGCGGCGCATGAGGGAATAAGACTAGGGTTGAGAATTGTGATTTAAATATATATATATATGGGTGTACCGTGTGGTGGTTGTATGGATAAGTGAAGTTTAATTTTAAAATCTCAAATTTATTTTAATTTAACAGTACATTATGTGTATATATTTTCACTTCAATATTTTGATGTGAATATGTACCGTATGGGTTTAGGGAAAGTATAATAATTTTTAATTTTAAAATTAAATTATAGTACTCCCCCCGTCTCAGATAATTTGAGACACTTTGATCAGGTACAAGTTTTAAGAAATTTAAGGAAAGTGAACTGAAAAAGTTGGTGGGATGTGGGTCCTACTTTTAAAGTATTAATTTTATAATAAAATGTGAGTAGGAATGAGTTAGTGGAATATGAAGTCCATTACCAAAAATGGTAAAAGTGAAGTGGGATAAATTATGTGGGACGACCCGAAATGGAATATTGGGTCGAATTATCTGGGACAGAGGGAGTATTACACAATATGTGAAGTTAGGATTGAGAATAATATAGTAATGTAAATAATTTTTGAATATTATGATTAGAGTTTATGAATTTATATTTGTTGTTATGTTTAAGTATTTTGTTAAAATATTTTGTTCACTACTTTCACATGAACTCATGTGTAATTGTGTAGACTTATAGGCATTTTAAGTTATTAATACTCCCTCCGTCCCGCTTAAGATGACACGTTTTCCTTTTTAGTTTGTCTCAACTAAGATGACACATTTCCTTTTTTGGTAACTTTCTCTCTCCAATTAAATACTCAACCACTTTTTCTCACTCCTATTAAAATATCCATTTTTCTTTATCTCTCTACTTTAATACCTACACCCATTTCTCTCTCTCCAATTAAACACTTTAACTAATAATTCCTAAAATCCCGTGCCGATTAAGCAATGTGTCATCTTAGTCGGGACGAAGAGAGTAGAATAATAGATATTTAATTATATATATGCTACAGTATTTCGTTTCAACTGGTGGGATCCGACCGGTTGAACTATGAACCGATAGCTGCATCGATTCACTCACCGGTCTGGTTTTTAAAACATTGGTTGGAGGCGTGTCTTTGCAAATAAGGAAATGGGAATGAGTTTGAAATATAAAAAAATTGTACAACTTCGGGCTTCAAAGCTCTCTTTTGGGCTGATAATATTATAACTTGGGCCGAAATAGTCAAAGTATGAGCCCAAATCTTCGTTCAATTATGTTGGGCCAAAAATTTTACTGGAGCCACTTTAAATTTAATTATTTGTGGGCTAATTTAATTATTTCTTGAACCCTATTTAATTAATTTTAGATTGAGATTAATTAATATTATGGAGTATAAATTAATTTAAATGCTTGGACTTTTTTGAATTAATTAAATTGAGTGAACTTGTATAATTTTGATTCAAGTTAATCTTCAGACTTATTAAATTAATTAATCTTTCAATTAATTAATGTCAATAATTAAATATTCGGATTTAAGCGAAATAGTTAATATTTGAAAGAACAAGAAGATATGATGCATATCATTGGTGCATATCATTTGTTTATTTGTCAAAATTAAATAGATTATTATCTTTTATTGGACAATGTCCATAGTAAGGAATTTAACTCCAAGTGAGTTAATATTGTTTTATGGAGTTTATAAGTATACGAAGTGAATTTTTCTATCCTACATACAAATATGAATAAAAATATGAAGTATATTTGAGATAATATTTATTTATGCAAATAATGTTGTCTTGCCATAGTAATTTGTTTATGCATAATGCCTATCTATTTTGGCTATACTGAATATGTAATGCCAAAATTTATAAATCAAATTCGGGTACTAGCAAGGGAGAATTGTCCATGTACCTTTTCTCCAATTCCATTCTCTCTTCTTGATTTCCGCCCCTAATCACAATTAATCATGTTTAATTATCCTTAATAAAATGCGATTGTGACAAAGATCAAACTTTGAGTTTAGGATCAGTTAGAAAGATTTAAGGTCGAGTTCTACATCATCATGTGGAGAAGTCGCAAGCAATTTTCACTCTTTTGATAATAGTTCTGTAATATCTGAACTGCAAAATTCACAATTATTTAAGTTTATTATTTTGTGTATTAGTTGTGTTCTGCAATATATGTTTAGCATGTAAATTTATTTATTCACATAATTGATCAAATATATTCTTCATCAGATTTGTTTTATATATGCATGTCTTCCGTCGTGTATATGTCACTAATATCCCAATAACCTTTAGACTACATGATCACCCTATTACTAACCCATCTCACAGAATGATCATTTGAAAGTGAGAATGATATTGTTATCATTACTTTTATTATAACTAACCACCACTACCACTACTTTTGTTGGCTTATGCTAGAATATACCATTAACTTAAATGTGGTGGATGTATGGCGTAGTTGAATTAATTAATCTACTTTTGTTGGTTTATGCTAGAATATACCATTAACTTATATTTGTTGGATGTATGGCGTAGTTGAATCAATTAATCTACTTAATCTACTACACGTTGTTATATTGCGTAGTTGAATTAATTAATCTACTTTTGTTGGTTTATGCTAGAATATACCATCAACTTATATTTGTTGGATGTATGGCGTAGTTGAATCAATTAATCTACTTAATCTACTACACGTTGTTATATTGATAACTCCAATGTTAATACTTTTATTATAAACACATATTAGAGTAATTAATTGTCAAACCATCATTTAATTGCTAACTACAACTACTTTAAGGCCATAGGATTTTAGAAAACGTGTGGTCTACAATTTGTCGCGTGTAATTTTCATTTTAATTAATAAAATAAAAAAAGATAGAAAAAACTCCAAATTAGGGTTTTGGATGAAAATGTCAATATAGTGTTTCGAAAATATCAACACAATGCTTTGAGAATGTCAACACAATGCTTTAAGAATGTTAACCCGTTGCTTATGACATTCTACATGTATTATATTGACATATTTTATATAGTATGTTGACATTTCTGCTTGTACGAAAAAACTAAAAAATTTTGAATTTTTTTTCAAATTTTGACGTCGGAACATATGCATGTAGGATATCGTTGGAATCCCTATGAAATTATCTTTAATTTGATATGTGTTATATGAATTTAAAGTTTTGGGATTTCTTTTAAAAGTTAGTTATAACTAAACATGTAGTTAATTGACATTAATACCCATATTGATATTTTTTGGAATTAATCTTATGGCCTTATTGACGTTTTTCATAAATCGTATTGACATTTAGGGATTGATGATCTAAGCCCTTAATTTGAATATCTAATGCCTATTATTTAGTTGTAGTTAACAATTAAGTTATGAGTTAGCAATATAACACTCCCCTCTCGTGATATAAGCTCATAAGAATAATAAAAGGTATTTTACGTGGCATAAAAAACTTATAATTACTAAATCACTAATATCAAGTACTAATACACTATTTTTTTTGTCGTGCAGCATCACTTTTATTATAAATATTTAAATATGGACTCGAGTTTAGTAGTAAAAAAATTCGGTGGGACATCACTTTTAATATTGGCACCCAGTCATACTTAACATTCACAATGTACGTGTATTATAATAGAGGATCCGGCATTATATATATACTGTATGATTTTAAATTGTGGCATATATTCCATTTAACACCAACAAACAAGTTGATTATATATCTGAAAATAAAGGATCAGAGAGTCTAAAAATGTATGTGATAGAAAGAATAAAATTAAACATCGTAACAAGCATTAATATGATATAGAAAGGTTGGTGATGAGGAAGAATGAGTTTTGTAGTTTTTCTTGGGTTTGCAATTGCACTTGTTTCTTCTTTGCCACAAACCCTTAAATGACAAACATCCTCCTCTTCTTCTTCCCCCTTCTTGGCTACACATCATCATTGCCTTCTTCTTCCTCTCTCTTCCTTGTTCTGTATTTCTAATTTCTTTCTCCTTATTTTCTGTCTCCCCCACCTACACACCATTCAACCATGTTGACATAGAAATGGGCCATACACTAGTTGATAAAATGATGAAAATTGTGACCACATTTCTCTAACTTCATATATGCATGCATGTGTAGGAAAGAAGCAAAGTGTGACCACATAAGCACTTTACATATGGGTTGGGCACTTGTCACATGCGAGAGGGACACCCATCATGATTGATGGCTATCTAACATAAAATCTCAATTGTCTTCTCTCTTGCTACATCAATTCTTTCTCGTAAATCTCACACTTTATTCTACGAAAACCTCTCAATTGTCCATTTCACATTTGGTACTAATACTCCTTCCGTCCACTAATGTAAGACCAATTTGACCGGGTATGGGTAAAAAGAAATGTAGTTGAAAGTGAGTGGAAAATGTTAGCAGAAGTCGGGAGTCGGGTCATACTTTTGTATATTAATTTTATATTGAAATGTGAGTGAAATAACATTAGTGAAATGTGAGGTCCATTACCAAAAATAAAAATGCAAAGGAGATATTTATTGATCGACAGACGAAAATAACAAAATGAAACACTTATTGGTATACGGAGGGAGTAATATATAGTAGTTATAATTTGCACGCACAATATTTGGTACTAATGAAACAAAAGTAGATAATAATTAGTCACCATAAAACAATTAAGCTGTCTCCCTCCTATTCAAATTTCTAAGTCATTCATATTCCCATTTCCAAGGGAAGGTGATATTTTCTGTTTTTAAACATACTCTATATATCATTGCAATTTTTAAACAGACTTTGCAATTTGCATATATATTATATTTAGGATAGTGAAAAAAAAAACTAAATCTTCATACATAATCAAATAAGCAAACACAGAGATAGTGCATACCCCTCGTATTATTTTTGAACTAATGGTTGAGATTGGGTTTGTAGTTATATAGTATTTCACGATTACCTTTTGTTGTGGCATCTGTTTGTGAGTAGAAAGAGAGGAATCTACGGATTCTCCTCGGGGCGAAGTTTCTTGAATGGAAGGAGTGTTTGGTGCACTAACACTAACACTAACATCCGCGCTCTGTGTTCCGACATCTCTAGTCTTCTTCTCTGAGAGGAAATGAATAATATATGTTTAAATTAAGGGCAATTTAATTTAATTTAATTTAAAGCTAACCTTGGATTTTGAAAGTCTGAAAATGGAGTGGCGCGGAAATGGTGATTCTGTTACTAGTTAGAGTGCTGAAGGATCTGACGCCTAAGGCTTTGGCCGACAAGCATTCCACGGGCACTTGGCCTGAAAGCGGATTCGATATGTATTTCTCAGCATCGCTCCATTTTGACTGCAGCCCACCTATGTATTCACACGACCACACTCCTCGTCTCTGCAACCCTGGCATTCCGCTCTTACAAATTATACTCTAAATACTTTTAATCATCATTATTTGTTATTCATTGCTTACCTTTGATGGCTGCTGTGAATGAATATGTTGAAGGATCAATTTTGTCTGCCAACCACAATACTAGTAGTATAAGTTAAGTTTCAACTTGTGAGCAGCTTAATTGATTTTTTGTTTATTTATTTATTTACCTGTAGCAGTATATCCAGGAGATGACACAGTGCTGGAAATTGTTGTAGCTGTTCTTAAAGACCTTTCATCTTCTCTGAAGCTCTTCCAATTTGATGCTGAAAACCGCCTCGTGTTCGTGCTGATTTGAGGCTTGACACACCATTCTTTGTGGTTGAACTCAGCCATGCTTTCTAGCTTAGAATAGGATCTTGATTTTTTTAGTATTTGAAATTTCTGTTTGGTTTGATAGAGTTGCTACTTGTAGTTTAATACTTACAAGTAGAAACAAAAAAGTTGAATGTTTTTTTTTTTGAAAGGTGCTTTTGAAATAGAGTTTGAAATGTGGCCAAGCAATTCAAACTGCATATTCTTGCATTGATTGGAACCTTTTCTGCATACATCTTTTTAGATAATGGGCCATGCCACTAGTTGGCATCTACTGCACAGGAGAAAATCTATGCCTAAACTCCCAAATTTTTTTTTTGGAATTGTCTGACTATTGAATTATTACACTACTAGAATCCGTAATAGATGACAGATGGTTTGAATTTTGAAATGATTGTAGGATTTTTATGAATTTATTCCGTTATAAAAAAACATATGCCTACTGATCAATTAGACATTGTTTTTATTAGTAAAGTTTAAACAGAATTAATTATATCATTGTAAATAATCGTTACAAGTGCTACAATAAATTATTAAACAATACTACATGGTTGAATATATAAATTGACTTCCAATAATCGATAAAATTCAGCTTAGGCCATTTCACAATAATGGACTATAAATTCAACCTATAAAATACAAACGTGTCCATCTCCAGCTATTTTTTCCTGCCACGTCATTATTTTATCTTTTAGCCTCAACACCTGCAATAGCGCTCTATAATTCTGCCCAATAAATTGGCTCATTTTCAATTTCCACGTTAACACAATTTTTCTTCTTTTATAATTTAATATAAATTAATTAAAGGAAAAACCAACTTACTTCAATTAGAAAAAAGAACTACAACTTTAAAAAAAACGAAGAAAACCTTTGGGTATGGAGCAGCTTTAAATCCTTAGGCTAGCTGTCCCACCCATTGAGGTGCCTACAAATCAGCGCGGAGAATAGTCACTGGGACCGCCAGTGGATACCCATGGTAATTAAAAAAAAAAAAAATAGAAACAAACTAATTGTCGGAGGAGTTGTCTTGTTCAAGACCTTGGACCCAACCCTAATCGTCTCTTGACGTCGTTGAGGAGATTCTATAGACCGGCTTTTGTTTCCTTGTCTTCGCACACAGAGATGGACCTAGTGGTGTCCAACATCGTTCTCTACATCGACGCCTTTGTAAAGGTTGTGAGAGTCGGGTCTTCAGATTAAGGCGATTTGGCTTTTCTGACACGGTCAGCTCTGTCTTCCCCTTCCTCTTGGCCGTTTTAACGCCTATGGGACGACTTTGTGTTGGCTCTCATGTGCCAAAAGTCTCATCCATAGGAGAGTTCAAGTCGACCCGATAACCTCCGTCGTTACTGGTGTAGCTGCCATAAGGTTGAGTTTCATCCTCTTCAAACCGTTCGGCTCCAACCCAACTTGGAATTTGGATATATCCTTCAAAAAGAGCCTGACTTCATAGTATTTGAAAGCGGGAAGTAGACCCTTTTTTGAGTACGTCTTCATGGCCATGTCGCGGTTGTCTTAATGATTCGTTGTGGAAGAAGAGCAAGTCAACTATACAATAGACTTCAATTTTTTCAGCCTCTCCTATTTACCATGTCAAAGACAAAGAATAAGGGAAAGAATTTTTAATGTTATAAACGAAATGGGTGGTTCAATGGGATATCTATTTATAGTAGTGTGAGTCAATGTTCCACCATCCGAGGTTTGAGTGGCTATGACGAGAACTACTCTCTCCGTCCTTGAAATTTTGTCATATTTTTCTATTTCAATCCGTCCAATAATATTTGTCACTTTTTACCATTTTTTGTTGTGGACCCCATATTCCACTAACTTATTTTCACTCACATTCTATTATAAAATTAATATTTCCTACCAACTTTTTTAACTTACTTTCCAATATATTTTAAAACTTGTGCCCGGTCAAACTGTGACAAAATAATTAGTTTAAAATTTTAAGTTCAGTTGATTGAGATAATCGTTTCTTCGACCAATTTTAACCGATCGATTATAATAGGCAAACCTATTGCTAATCGATATCAATATCAATTTTGATTATCGTTTTGATGCCTTTATTTAATCAATTAACCAGCAAATCGATTCGATTAATAACTGAACCAATCAATTAACCAATCCTACCTCAAATAGTTTTCTATGCAATGTGCACAAGTAAACGTCGTTAGCTTGTTGTGACGTTGTCTACACGGAAGGTTTAATCCTACTACTCGAGACAATTGTATATAGAGGATAAATAAATATTTTAGTATTCATCGAAACTCGAACGTGTAATTTAAACAAGATTCAATTATATCTTTACTTTCGGCAAAGATACAAATTTGTGTTGGATCATTAAACCGAAAATTAATTTAAGAAAAGGAAAAGTCGTTGATTAAGGTTGGATATGGTGAAGACATTTGGAATATGTTATACTCCCTCTCTTCCATAGTAATGGAGACGTTTCTTTTCGCATAGAAAGTAAAAAAAGTTGTGTTAGGTGAATAATAAAGTGAAAAATGAAAAAGGTAGAGGTATGAATAGAGAATAAAGTAAGAGAAAGTAAAGTAAGTGTGGAAAAATGTGTTGATATGACTATATTACTATGGAACGTACCAAAATGGCAAAATGATTCCATTACTATGAAACGGAGGGAGTATATGACATAAGACAAAACAAAATAAGACAAGGGAATACGCATGATGTTGGGAAATTAAAAAAAAAAATGTAAGTACACATCAATGTAACAATGTTAGCTTATTTTCATGTTTTTGGTTCAATTTTTGATAGTAGGTAAAATTAAACTAGGAATATTCTTGTGGTTTTAATGATCAACGAATTTTCTTTTTGTTTAATTGAATATATCTACTCTTTTTAGTTACAACACACATCAACGGCCAGGAAGGTTCAAGCTAATGATTAAGGGCAAACGCTTTAGTACTAAGCTGATTTTCGCTGTTAGTTGAACAAATTATGAATATTTGATTAGGTATAAATTTTTAATCCATAATTGATAAAGTAAAAGAGATAGAAAGAAAATGTTTTTAAAGTATTGTAAGAGAAGAATGAGTTCAACCTTATAAGAGGGAAAGAAGTTTACAAAATTAGAAAGTTCATATTTTCCAGAGATCAACTAAAAAGGAAAGAGTTCATACTTTTCAAGGACGGAAGAATTATACGACAATGTCGTTTGCTTAAATTAAATAATTGAACTCGTTTTATGTTGAATACTCTTATTTTTCTTCCATATGTTATTGATTTTTTCTATAGTTTTCTCAACTATATTTCCCAATTATAACTTGAGTTTTATTATTTTAATTTTTAATTTGGTAGAATATTCTTTATTCTTGTTAGACGTTACACATAATATTATTAATACACAAAATTATAGACAAATTCACCTTAATAGTGAGATTTAAACGTCATTTGATATACGAATAAGTTATTTATAGAAAAATTTACATTACAATAGGAGTATATGTAATGAAATAAGTGAAATTTATATAAATAAATTTGTAGTAATAATTCATTATTGAACGCTTTGTGTTTTGTTGTAAGGATCTATGGCTAGGGGTGACAAATCGTGCGTGTCGGGTCGTTATCGTGTCGACACGATAACGACACGAACACGATAACAACAAACACGAACACGACCCGTTAAGAAAACCTCAAACACGAACACGAACACGACCCGCTACCCTCAGACACGAACACGACACGAACCCATTAACGACACGAACCGTTTCGGGTCAACACGACACGAACCCATTAATGACACGAAAATAAGTATTGAAAAATGAAAATAATAAGAATAATAATATTAAAATATTATGTGTTAATAAGAATAATAATATTAAAATATTTATGTGTTAACGGATAACACGAACACGACACGAACACGCATTGTTAACGGATAACACGAACCCGACACGAACACGACACGAAATTTTCGTGTCCTTAATGGGTCGACCCGATAAGGACACGAACACGATAAGCTCTGACCCAAACCCATTAATTTCGTGCCGGTTCGTGTCGTGTTATCGTGTCGTGTCAAAAATTGCCAGCCCTATCTGTGGCACGAAACGGATCTGAGGCTGAATTTAAAATAGGCAGTTTGTTTTTAAATGGTGGCAGAGAACAGAGAACAGGTACAGTTATTTGCCGTCTCCTTGTTGGTTTTAGAGTTTAGGGTTTTAGAGCATCCACGATAGAAATAGATCATCCATAGGCCAGCTATAGGCTAGCCACTCTCTCTTCCTGCCACGTCAGCAGCACTAAAAATCCACCTGCCACGTCAACATTTACTCAAATAGGCCAGCCGCAGTAAAAATAATTCAAAACAACTACATTTACAGAATTAAATATATGATTAAATTACGAAATTAAATTTACGAGACATATACAGGAAAATTCATTAATTGCATTAAAAAAAAGTACATTCATTTAAAAATATAAATTACATAAATAAAGAAAAAAAATATCGCCGTGCAATCTTCCGTGCCCGCAACTCTTAAATTATATCCTTTTGGAGTTGAATATGAGCATCCACTTGGAGCATGTCGGCATATACCTGGAGGCGGCCGACTTCATCGAGAGGTACCCTATGTCGTACGCTAGGGTTGGCCGTTCCGTGGCTTGGACCGGCTTCATCGTCATTAGCCCAACTAGTCAGTTGTACGCCTTCGTCTTCGACGATCATGTTGTGCATGATAATGTAGGCGTACATTATATCAGCAATGCATTTGATATCCCACAAATGCGTTGGACCCTTAATTCCCGCCCATCGAGACTGGAGCACACCAAATGCGCGCTCCACGTCCTTGCGCGCCGACTCCTGCCGTTCCGCAAAGTAGGCCTTCTTGTCATACGTCGCGTGCCTAATCGTCTTAACAAAGACAGGCCACCTAGGAAATATCCCATCCGCCAAGTAGTAGCCCATATCATGCTGGTTGCCGTTGGCCACAAATGAGATGGCTGGACCGATGCCCTGACACTTCTCGTTGAAGAGGGGCGACGAGTTGAGGTCGTTGTTCGACCCTGCTACCCCAAAATACGCATGCCGATCCACAGCCCGGTAATCAGCTACGGCCTCGAGGATCATCGTGGGATTCTTTCCCTTGTAGCCGGGTCGTGTAGGCCCCTTTCCAGGCAGTTGGACAGCTTCTTCCACTCCCAATGCATACAATCTATGCTCGCCTAACATCCCGGGGAACCCATGCTGCTCCCCGTGCATCCGCATCAGATACTTCGACAATCTTGGGGGTAGGGCTTCAAAGGTACTCGCTCACCGAAAAATTGAATCACGCCCGACAGAAAAACTTCAGACATTCCAGGGCAAGTCGTCTCACCGATGTGGAGGTACTCATCCCACATGTCCGTCGCGCCTCCGTAGGCCAACTGCCTCTTTGATTGCCGCCGTGCACTTTTGAATAGGGGTGTGGCCGGGTCTGTCAGCCGCATCATGCCTGAAGCGGAAATAAAGATATCGACGCTCCAAAGCGTCAACGATACGCATAAACAACTCCCTGCACATTCTAAAACGCCGCCTGAACATGGTTCTTCCGAAACCGCGGGTCCGAAGCGAAGTAGTCGTCATTCAGCCGCTGATGTGCAGCTACGTGATCCCGATCAATCACGGCGGTGGACAACCGGTGGAGGGCGAGGTACCGCCTGCTGTTCGACCCTTCGCATGTACCGCTCTAGCTCGCGGTTCATGTAGGCCTCCATAGCCTCGTTTATCTTCGTACTACTCAGTATCCCCACCACTACCACCACCACCACCACCACCACCGTGCACCACTCGCGTTACTCGATGTTGCTCTTGTACAGAAATTCAGAGAGAGAGAAAACTCGTTAAAACAAGTGGTGCAAATGAAAATGAAACTAAAATCGCGTATATATAGGTTTTAAAAAAAAAAAATTAGAAAATGAAAATTGGCGCTGGCCGATCGGCACGCCACAATGGCGGCTAGCGCATCGGCCAACGCCCTCTAATCCGCTAGCCCACACCGATTTTTTCGCCGATTCTCGGCTGGCCGATTGCAATGGTTCAGCTAGCCGACCGGCTAGCGACGCGAATCGGCTAGCCGGTCGGCTAACCGCTATTGTGGATGCTCTTAAGCATCACTACTGTTCAAACACTTTATTCATATCTGCTTTTGTCTTTTGTTTACAATGCTTATAGACTTACTAATAAAAAATGAACAATATTTTTTTCATATCTATGAACTGATTAAGATTCTATAATTTTCTAATTTATAGCCTAAATAATGTCACATGTGGAGTAGATTATAATGTAATTTAACATATAAGTTTATCGTCATCTTTCGCTCACGAGTGGTTAAAAAAAGTTCACAATTAAACATATATTAGTATACTACTACATCTGTCCCTGAAAATTTGTCATTTATTTTTATTTTCGCCACTAACTTTTTTCAACTCATTTAGTATTATATTTCTTAAAACATGTGTCGAGTGAAATAGTATCAAATTATAAGGGAGGGAAGGAGTACAATTTATTATTATAATGTGCTAAACTGAATGTTTATAATTAATGAAATCGATTCAATATTATAATGGTGTAGATTCCAAATTTATAGCATCACATGTCATTTTCAATAACAATTGACAAACCTAAACTTAAATATCACAAAAACTTTATTTCACACAACTCTTTTCATTTAAATTTATTTTTTACAAATCATATACTAAATCAAAAATAATTTTTTGAGAACTCTAACAAATCTGTTCACATGAAGAAATTTGCAGGAAATATCTATTAATTTGCATTATAACAAGACACATTGTTATGTTATCATGAATTAAGTTGAATGTATTAATGCAAAAAATATTATACTGTATCTTATATTTTAAAATTTGTAATTGTGCAAATGACATCATGGAAATAGAAATAACTGATGCCAACAATTTGCATATAACAAGATCTATTGCAGTGTGATAATGACCTAAGATCAATACACAAAAAATTAATTGAGAGATATTCATGGTTTTTGGTATGCCAGATAGTTTGGCCGAAAACATACTTAAAATGGAAGAAAGATAAAATAGTTTGCCTTTGGTTTGGCAGAATACAATACATAGTTTTATACCCTAGAAAATGGCCGCAGATTTGCACTACATCATGATTATTAACTCACAAACAAATCAAATTCAAAAGTAGCACAGATTCTATCAAGTACTGACATCTGACTGCATCAAATCACCAAGAACGGACGTATGATTTCATGATCTATGACAGAATCAAACAATGTTTACAACAAATTCACACATCAACAAATTTTCTCTCCAACTTCACAACAGATGGAAAAATTTGAAAAAACAATAAATATTACTCCCTCTGCCCCGGCTAAGATGACATGCTTAGCCGGCACAGGATTTTAGGAGTTATTGGTTAAAGTGTTTAATTGGAGAGAGAGAAGGTGAATGTAAGTATTAAAATAGAGAGATAAAGAAAGATGAATATTTTAATAGGAGTGAGAAAAAGTGGTTGAGTGTATTAATTGGAGAGAGAAAGTTACCAAAAAAGAAAATGTGTCATCTTAGTTGGGACAAACTAAAAAGGAAAACGTGTCATCTTAAGCGGGACGGAGGGAGTAGTAATAATCTGTAATTATATAAATGATATGAAGACAAGTTTAGTGGATGTGTAAACTTCCCCCCAATACCCACAAATTTGATGCTGCATATTCCAAACTGAAACATCTTAGGTTTTATCATAGAAAAAAAGCATATTTGTGCCCAAGATTTCTTTTGCTTGACTAAATTCAGCCATGAACTTAACAAAAAAAATCTTATTTAGCCTTGTGCATAAGAGGAGACAAATCGATACACGTTTTCGGTCAGATCACAGTCAGAGGATTCCCATCAACCTTATCTGGTTATTGCTCATATCCAACTCCTCTAGCATTTCAAGATTTCCAATGGACCTTGGCAGATACTGTAAGTCTGCAAAATTGTTACTTATGTTCATCTTGTTGCAAAGCACAAGCTCTTACTCTCTTAAGTTTGCCAATGAAGTAGGCAACTGTCTGATCTTATTGTAATGAGAATCTCCAGAGATTCAATCAGACAGGGAGTGCTTTTAGCCGGTTATAGTCTTCGTGAAGCTCCTTGAATTGTGTGTGGGATTTCCTCAATATTGTTCATTTCAATGTTCAAAACCCTGAGACTGACCAGCGACCCAATAGCTATTATAGGAGGCGGCGGGCAAGCACCTAGCTAGATGCCCTTTGGATCAAATCGTCCAACACCAAATGAGCACCCTTGAGATCCAATACTTGAGAGCCTCTCTGCAGTGCTCCTTTGGATTTCCTGAAACGCCTCCAAACGCAGCTGATCTTCCCTCTCCACGTTTCGGATCAGAGTTTTTGCACCAACGACTTCATCAATGACTTCGTCCGTCGTCATCAATGAAGACTCTGTTGAAGAATGAACGTAGTGCAAGAATGGTGAGGAGGCATCTAGAAGGAGCTGAGTTGGAGCATCTAGTCGGCATCTTCTTCATGATATTTTGGAGCTCATGTCATGTGATATATAAATAGAGTTTGATCTTTGTATTCCTCATTTTACTATCAATAAAATTCCTTCTATGCATATTATCAATTTCTACCGACTCCATTTACACACCCACAATTCAAATCCAACCAAATTGCTTAATCAAAACTAATTCTTCCTTTCTTATTTCACAACTGCAATAGTATGGCCCTTTAATGTTGGCCCAGTCTGCTCCATTGGTAACCAGCCCAAGATGCAACTTGGGCTGGAGCCCAACTCCTTGGAAACCCTAGCTACGTGGCAGATTCTGGTGGGGTGTTGATGCTGAGTCTTTTATATACTCTCAGCCTCTCTTTCCTCTCCCTAATTCGATTCTGCCTCTTTCTCTTCTCTCTGAATCTTGAGTGATGAAATTATGGTTTGTGTGCTTCTTCTTCTCTGGTGCTCTCTGTGCTACAAGCTTGAGAGTGTGGTTCTCTTCTTCCTCTGTTATGCGTGTGTATATACACTGAGTCAGTGAGTGAGTTGAGTGTGAGGGAACTCCTGGTTTCTGGTCAAGATCAATTGACCTATTGTGGTGGTTCCTGGAAGACTGGAGACTTGAAGTGTGGTGTTTGGCCGTGGCTTTGATCCTTGGGTTGTTCTGCAACAAAGTGGTTGCTGGGTCTAGGGTTACAGTGGATACGGTGGAGCAGATTTGTCAACTGCTGTTGTATTCTCCTAAGTGTGGCAAATCGATCAGTGAATAAGGGATTGGAGGGTCGGATAAATAGGCCTCATGTCGAGCCAGTTCCTAGTTTGGAACGCTCAGGGTGTGGCGAACGCCCACACTAGGAGGCATCTGAAGAATTTAATTCGAGATCACAAAATTTTATTTGCTGTCGTGATTGAGCCCCAACGGGCGGTGCCGACAGTGGGGAGGAACCTTCATGGGCTTCGATTTATTGAGGCCAATGTGAGCGGTCATATTTGGAATTTAGCTCATGAGGATTGGACGGTGGAGGTAGTTGATGACTCGAGACAGGTCCTACATGTCAAGGTCACGACTGCAATATTCCCCTTCCCGATCTACATCTCCATTGTTTATGGCAGACACACGAGAGAGACGAGGCATGAGCTGTGGGAAAAGCTTGGGGACATCTCCTTGGCTGTGGAAAAAAGACCGTGGCTAGTGGGAGGTGACTTCAACATATTCCTTACTAATGACAGGGGAGTGATACAGACAGACATAGAGACATGATGGATTTTGCGGATGCTATAGCTGACTGCCAGTTGATAGATCCGGGGTTCGACGGGCCGATGTTTACATGGTATAGGGCAGGGCTTTGGGAGAGGTTGGATAGGATCTTAATCGGGGAGCATTGGACATTGGTGTTTGCAACGACGAGGGTGACCCACTTAGTGAGATTCAGCTCTGATCATGCCCCCTTGCTTGTGCGGTGCCAGTTCTCTGTTCAGACCATGAGGCCAGCGTTCAGATTTCAGAACATGTGGGTGAGGTACGAGACCTTCAAGACCGAGATTGCTAGAGTTTGGGAGGAAAGAACATGATTCAATGGAATGATGAACCTTAAGCTCAAGCTTATCAGAGTTAGGAAGTTCCTAAAGGTGTGGAACAGAGTGGTGTTTGGAAACATACATCAGAACCTAAGGGTGGCCGAGGAGGCGGTACTACAGGCTCAGATCTTATATGACAGCACGCCCACATCAGCACACAGGGCCGACTTGAACAAGGCCTTAGCAGAGTCATAATTGTGACTAAGATGGAGGAGGAGTTCTGGAGGCAGAAGGCGGCCATTAGCTGGGCAGCGGATGGAGAGAGGAACTCCAAGTTCCTCCATGGCTGGGTCAAGCAGAATAGAGTCAAGTCTAGGATTCGCAGCATAGAGGCAGGAGGGCAGACCTTGACAGAGGAGACAGTGATTAGGGACTCTGCGGCAGCCTTCTTTCAGTAGCTCTTGACGTCTGATGTTGGAGATCCTGAGAAGCCAGATCTGTCTCTTATCCACACCCTTCCGGAATCAGTGGACCAGGAGGCTTTGTGCTTGGCGCTGCAGGAGAAGGAAGTCCGGGAGACAGTTTTTGGGATTAGTGGAGATAGTGTGTCGGGTCCACATGGGTTCTCCACCTTGTTCTTCCAGCATTGTTGGGACATTGTGGGGGGCGATGTGATTGCAACTGTTGGGGACTTCTTCAGTGGAGCTTTCATGCCTCGGAGCTTCACGGCGACTATGATTATCCTCATATCGAAGATTCACGTGGGGGGATTACAGGCCGATAAGTCTCTGCAATGTCACGAATAAGATCATCACAAAGTTCTTGGCATCGAGACTTGCACCTTTGCTATCCCTCGTCATTGCACCGAATCAGAGTGGTTTTATTAAGGGGCGGTTACTTAGTGATAATGCCTTGCTTGCCCAGGAACTGATACATGATTTGGGGAAGGAGCTCAACAGTAGGGGTAGGTCGCCTAATCTGGCTCTCAAGCTAGATATGGCGAAGACATATGATAGAGTGCAGTGGCCTTTTCTGCTGAGGGTACTAGAAAAGATGGGTTTCTCACCGACTTGGGTGGGAATGATTAGCAGATGCATCTCTAGCAGATGCATCTCGTCCTGCTGGTTTTTGGTCCTGGTGAATAGTGGCCCGACAGGATTCTTTCAGTCCTCTAGGGGGTTAAGGCAGGGGGACCATTATCGCCTTCTCTTTTTGTGCTTGCAGCAGATTACCTCTCGAGATGTCTTGATAGACTGATCAAGGGGGATAAGGAGATGGTTTACAGATGTCGCAAGAAGGCTCCAGTTATCACTCATCTCTCATATGCTGATGATATCATCATTTTTTCTAGAGCTCACAAAGAGGCGATGGAGAAACTGGTGGGATGCCTAAATCACTACATTGCTGTTTCTGGTCAGATGGTGAACAATGGGAAGACTCACTTCTACTTGGTGGATGAGCATATGGAGTTTGCTGATGTTGTGGAGGACGTTGGAGGCTTTTAGAGAGGGGAGATGCCTTTCACATATCTGGAAGTGCCGATTTTCCGGGGGGCGAGGAGAGCGGATCACTTTTTGCCTCTCAGGCAATGGATGTTAGATAGGATACATACTTGGTCCCATCGTCACCTCGCTTTTGGGGACGGCTGGCTCTGATTAAGAGCACACATATATTACAGGTGATGAGTCCTCTGGTTGGGTTTCTTGATGAGCTGGAGAGGATTCTTGCCAGATATTTTTGGGGTATGGTGGGAGAGAAGAGGAAGCTGCATTGGATTTCTTGGAGACAGATCTGCCTTCCAGTGGCGGAGGGAGGTTTGGGCATTCGCCGGTTTCGGGAGGTAGCAGTGGCTTTTGGGTTCAAGCTGTGGTGGAGGCTCCTTGCACAGGAGTCTCTCTGGGCCCAGTTCATGACCCAGAAGTACAGTATCCTTCCTTGTCATTTGCATACATTTGCATGTTGGTCACATGATAGTCCTACTTGGCGTCGTCTGCGTCGTATTTGGTCATTCATGCATGATTATATTCGTTGGTCCTTGGGTGAGGCGAAGATCAGCTTCAGGGATGACGTCTGGCTTGGAGCTAGCTCCATCCGGAGTCTATGCGTCCTGGAATATGATTTTTCCGCAATCTCAGGTTGTTATATCATATTGGCATGAGCATGCATGGGATGAAGATATGCTGCATGACTTGTATTTCAGGTTTGGCGTACCTCTCTACACGATCGATCTGATTAGAGCCACGCCAATCGAGGTGGGGGCGAAGGATGTGAGGTGTTAAAGTCTAACTAGTCATGGCGAGTTCTCTGTGACCTCAGCCTGGGAGAGCATCCGGACGAGACTGCCAAAGTATGAGATTTTGGGACTGATTTGGAACGAGGGGATGACCCCCACCATCTCAATTTTTATTTGGAGATTGCCGTATGGTAGGCTGTCGGTGGATGAGAAGTTGGCAGCATCGGGGTGTTGAGTTAGCGTCTAGGTGCGCACAGAAGGAATTTAACAGGTTCCCTTGGTCCAGCAAATCCGCTAGATCACGCGGTCTAGGAACTCGTTGGTCGTAGGAAATCCTGGTCGTCGGACACACAGAGCACTCTTTCAAAAACCCTCAACCACTTTACTAAACCTAGTATAGGGAAGTAGGGATCGATCCCACAGAGATGGATGCGTAATAATCATGTTCAAGGATTTGGACTTGTTTTTGGGGTTGGCTGCTGCCACGCATTTTTCTTGGGTTGAGGAAAATAAACTTAACTTGGTAATTTAAAAAAAACTGCTACGCTAACAGCTGGATCTAGGCGAAACAACAAGCATGCTAAAAAACTACCCGATCTATCGCTAGATTTAAGAAACTACTCTAATCACCTAGACATGAGAAACAAACTGACCGTGGGGACCATGACTGAAAAAGCCGAGTACGGACGAAAAGCTGGCAAAACAACTAACTCTGGTACTAACGAACATCGACATCATCTTCTTCAACCAAATTGCGTAAAAACTCAGAATAAAAATCACATGAACCAAATCGGAACAGAGCAGACTGAATCTAAACCATTTTAATGAGTAACAATTAAGAACTAAACAGATCTACAGATGCTAGACGAAGTAAAATAGAAAGCAAGCGGAAAACTCAAAATCCATGCACAACTCAACCTCCTCGCTTCGGATCCAACCTCAGACGCTAAATCCACTCCGGATCCAAGCGCCTGACACAAACTCCAATGTTTCACAACTTCAAATTTAAACAACAACCTCCAATAAATCAACAAACCACAGATCTATCAACAAAATTCCCAGATCGAGTACTACCGCAGCAAAAACAGAGATCGACATATAACTTGTCAAAATAAACTCTCAACAGCAGGATCTATGTAAATCAACTTGAACAGATCACAGATAAACGCAAACAAACAGAGTGAATAGATAATCAGTAGCATCGACAACCGAATCGACTCCCAAAAGTGAAGTTCGACCGTAAAAGTGCAAACAAACTGAGTATAAAAGTGATTGTATCTTCGCCCACACGCGGACGGTGTTGCAACTGAAACTTTCTAAAGAAATGAACCCCTTCGTAACCCAAACTACCCCAGATCTCCCATTCCCATGTGTGTTATGTGTGTGAGCTAAGAGTGAGCGAAAAAAAAGTCCTCCTTTGTGTGTTGCATGCTCTTCTATTTATAGGCGTTGGAGTGGGGCCCAGCGAGGTATAGATAGACTTTGTTGCCCTCAGCTACTGACTCCCTCCTTCACGCCTTCTTTTTTTTTTTTCTCCTTAGCTTCTGCTCATTTTACTTCATTCCTTCGCTAGATCGTTTCCTTCAGCACTTCCTTGATCTAGCGATTATGTCACACACCTGGCTTATAAACCGTGTTAGACCCAGCAAAATGTAACGCTTTTCACCATATAACCGATGCATGAAATTACCTTATCAAACTGCTCACACTTAAACCATACTTGTCCTCAAGTATAAAGACAAGAATAAAAAGAAAAAAAAAGAATAAGGCGAATTTCAAGCAAAGTTATCCCCTGACCGACTCCTTGGACTCTAGACAGACTCCTAGACCTAGACACAATTAAAAACTTAAAAAGTTTAAGAAAAACATACAAACACATAAACACATATGCATGAGCTAGCTTCAACTTTTAGGCAACCGTCCCCACAAGATTAAGGTCAATCCAATAGGTTGCACTCCTCCAAATAGGCCCTTTCCCTTCCTCTACCTAGCCATTCTGTCAGCTTGTCAAGATAGCCCTTTTTCTTACCCAATTGTTGGATTCACTCGATCACTCATTCCTCACCAGGGATGTTAGGATCGATTCTCTCTTAAGTTATTGCCACACCACTGAAGCGTCGGGTTATGAGAGTTCCTCCTTTTCCTGGGTCAGGCTATTACTGTTCCTACCCTTTAGGCAACTTCCCCCTGGACTTCGTCCAGCTTATTCCTCCTTATATATATATTTTTTATTTTCTCCCCCTTTTTTTTCTTTTTTTTTTTTTTTTTTTTTTTTCTCTGGACTTTGTCCAGCTTATTCCTCCATTTCCTCCTCTCTTCTGGACTTCGTCCAGCTTATAACACCTTACCCTGGACTTCGTCCAGCTTATACCTTCATAACCCAATTTCCCATTTTTCTCCTTCACAACTCTTCTCCCTAAGCATTCAGTGGTGGCCCTTAAACATGTGTTAGCTCGAAGTTAGTTAAGGCTTATAACTCGCTATTATAGTAGGGCTTCACAACTAAGTAAGCAAGGGCATCCTCCATCGTTCTCACTTCACTCAGATTGACTTGGCTTATTAAAGGAAAAAGCTTCTAAGTTGAAATGCCTCCTACTTTCAATTACTCTCACTAAGGGGATCATGCCGTATTATATTCACTGGCTCATGCGACAAAACTTAGACTTACAGACTCTTAACATGCAGACAAATTAATGCATTGACTCCTCTCCCCCTCCCACTTCACTCAAGCTTGTCCCCAAGCCATCGTCGTGAAGGGGGGAAACAGAGAGATCAATGCAAAACAACAAAACAGGTTATAAAAACAAAAACTTCTCACACTTAGACCAAGCATTGGGCTAAGTGGGAGAAAAGCACAATAAAACAGAAAATACAAACTTCTCACACTTAGACCAAGCATTGGGCTAAGTGGGAGAAAAGCACAATAAAACAGGAAATACAAACTTCTCACACTTAGACCACGCAGTGGGCTAAGTGGGAGAAGACACAAACAATTATAAAACACACATAGGTAACAGAAATAACAATAAAAAAAAAACTGAAAGCATGAAAATTAAAAGTTACTTGGTCATGGGGTGGTGATTCACTTCTGGGGCTAGCTCCTTCGAGAGCCAGACTGGGGTGGGATTCCGGGTCGGGTCATCCTTACTTTCTTCTTTGCTGGCTGCTCCAGCTCTTCCTCCTCCTGTGCTGATTGTTCGGGTACTGGCTTCCTCACTATAGACTTTGATTTAGATGGGGCTGGAACTTGTTTGGGAACGGGCGGGGAGATCAACTGCTTGAGCGATTGCTGCGGTTGCCTGACGGAGGGACTGCTCTGAATGGGCTGCTTGACTTCACTGCTGGACCCAGGAGTTACCTTCGACTGGGTCAAGGGGAGCGTCTGCTGCAGCCACTTCAACATTTTCATCGAAAGCTCCACCGCTTCCGTCATTCGCTCATTTTGTTTGGCGCACTTCACCGCCAAATCTGCAATGTTGCCCCTCAGGGTCTTCACTTCCTCCCGATTCCCGTTCAATTCCTTTCTGATCCCACCAAGTTCCTTTATCATTTCCCTCCTCATTAACTGCATCTCCTTCTTCACATCCTGGACTTCCTTACGTAGCTCTTCAACCTCTTCACTTGGCATGGCTTCCTCGGCTTCCTCAGGCTCTGCTTTTACCTTGTCTCCTAACGAGTAGAAGAGGGTCTTAGCGCCATGAGTCTGCAGCAACCCCTTGTTGAAAAAATAATCAACACTGAACACTTCCGGGGGTTCGCACATGACTACCAACGGAGCGGCCTTGGCAATCTTCATTTCTATGTTTCGTTGGAGGTAGGCGCCGAGGAGGTGGCAGGTATACATATGACGCGCAGGGTTGCTCGTCATTTGGTGGCATGCCTGAGCCAGCCAATAGCCTAGGTGCACCTTCACGCCTTTCGCCATGCACCATGTGAAGTAGAGGTCGGTAGTTGTAAGAGCTGAATTAGCGGTACCCATCAAGTTGTAACTGACAAACGTCTGAGCAAAGCGGAGAATTCGGTCTTCAATGTGGGAGGCTTTGGAGTAGCTGGACTTAAACGTTCCCGCCTTGGGGTGCGTGATCAGTTCCCATGCCGTTTGCACCTTGAAACCGGGCGTGTTCTTCGGCACTCCAATCATCCTTTCATTCCATGCCCCCTCTTCATCCTCGGCTTGGGTAAACAACCCCATTCGCAGAGACCATTCCCGGATGCTCATCTCATATTCTTCATTAAAAAGCCTGAACGTTATTGAATCCGCGTCGAGATCAGTGGTGTTCTTCAAACGAAAGGTGGAGAAAAACTCCCTTGCTAGATCCACGGGCACCCTCTCCTGGCTGTGCTGTAATAACCACTCAAACCCTATCGAATAGATACAAGCGCGGAATTCCTTGTCACATGCAATCATTTTAAGCTCCCTTGAGCTGTACTGCTTCCCAGATTTGGCCATCTTCCCAGCGCTACATCTTTCCTTGTACACTGCGGTCCTCTTCTGATCGTCGAACTGCCTCATCTCCTCTAACAACTCTTTAGTCAGCCAGACTTCCGGACGTCCTGGAATAGGCTCTTCTTCAGCTTCTTCAGATTCATAATCGGGCTCAGGGATGGGCTCGTCTTGTTCCTCGATAGAGGGATCCTCGGTTATAGGGGAAAGGGTCTCCTCGACCTCCTTGACGGAGGGAGCTTTCCTTGACCGAGTAGATGAGGTCGCCGCCGCCTTCCCTTTTCTCGCCATTTCCTTGGCCAGGCGGTGTTCCTCTGCCTCTGCAGCATCAGGAACTAAGTCATCGACTTCATCGAGGAGACTCCTCCTGGTGCGCCTCCTTTCTGCCCTCTCATCTATCTTAGGTTCATCTTCATCCTGGTCACCCACCAGGTCCACAATCAATTTCAGCCCTCCCTCGGGCTCCGGTACTCCAGTCGCAAGTAGATCTGCTTCTTCCAACAGCTTTTCCGGGGTTTCCCCTTCACGTTCCACTATCGGGGTCGCCCCCTCAATATAAATGGGGTTCTCCCCCCAGACACCACTTGGGGTCGCCCCCTCTTCCACGAACTCAGGGGTCGCACCCCTGAAATCAATTGGGGTCTCATCCCCAGTTTCCAAAGGGGTTTCCCCCTCAGCAACATCCTTCAGGGGTTTCCCCCTCAATCATACTGTCCACAATAGGGGTTGCCCCCTCCACAACTTCATCTAAAACAGGGGTTTCCCCCTCACCATCTTCTTTTCCCTCAAAACTAGGGTTCTCATCACCGTGCTTCTCTGTCTCATCATCTGTTCCGCCGTTTGTTGGTCTATCCTCCTCCGGCCGTTCGTGTACCGCCTCCTCTTTCTCCGCCTCCTGTGAAGCGGTTTCTGCGCGTTGAGATGTAGACTCTTGCGGTCTTTCTTCACGAAGATTCGCCGGTTGTGCTGCCGAGTCTGCCGGAGTCGTCAGTGGTGGTACGACCGGCGCGGACGTCATCAGGCTAGCGGCGAACAGGGCATATACTTCTTTTGCTTTCTCGACGCTCCCCAATTTCTGCGTCAATTCCGCCAACAGGGCTGGGTCGTATACCGTGCTTTGTGAACTTCCGGTGAGTTGGGTTGAATCCATCACTGCAGATCTGAAATTGAAAGAAAATCTGGTCGAATTTGGGTTAGGGTTTGTTTTCTAGAGAGAGAATGAAAGTAGAGAGAAGGGAGAGTAAATTCAGTTTTTTTTTTCTTTTCGATCAATTTGGGATTATTGGAGAGAGAGAGAGACGACGGTTGCTTTTCTGATGAAAGGATGGTGCAGTTGCAGGCATGATGTAAGCAACCGTACAACTTCCATAATTATCGGCAGATTTGAAATTCAAATTTTCTCCGTCCCTCCTTGACCTCTTCCTTCAAGTTTCCCCTGATTTCTTCCTTCAGATTCTCCTCCAGACGACTCCCTAGACCATGACCCTACATAAAAAAATTGAAGGTTCCAGACTCCCAGGTCAAGGTTAGAGTATAAAGTATCGGTTTCCTTCGGAGTCTGGTGCTTCGAAAATATTTTTGGATTTTCTAAGTTTGAAAAGTAATTAAACTATTTACACACTTCTTTAGAGTATTCCCGAGATTCCCTGGTTCAGTTTGTATTTTCAAAATTGTTAACCTACTACTTGACCCAGGAATTCATCGAGAATATCCCCTCGTCCGTCTAGGCGATAGTAGGGAGTGCATGTAGTGGAACTTCGTCCACCACACACAACTCGGAATTATCCCTATAGACTTTCACTCTATGACCATTGACAAGGAAAGGAACAGAGTTAGGAGCACTTCCCTGGATCTCCACTGCTCCGTTTGCGCGGATGCCGACGATGGTATATGGGCCGATCCATTTAGACTTCAATTTTCCTGGCATTAGCTTGAGCCGGGACTGGAAAAGGAGCACCTTCTGTCCCACATGAAGTTCCTTGACTCGGAGATTCTTATCATGCCATAACTTCGTCCTTTCTTTGTACCACATGGCAGACTCAAATGACTCCAGCCGAAGTTCCTCCAATTCTTGCAATTGTAACTTCCTCTCTTCTTCGCAAGCTATCGGCTTCATGTTCAGTTCTTTCACTGCCCAGTACGCCTTATGCTCAATACCAATAGGTAAGTGACACATCTTGCCAAACACAAGCCTGTAAGGCGACATTCCAATAGGCGTTTTAAAAGCAGTTATGTAAGCCCACAATGCGTCTCCGAGCCTCTTGCTCCAGTCCTTCCTTGACGGATTAACTGTTTTCTCCAATATCGCCTTGATCTCGCGATTAGAAATCTCTTCCTGGCCATTAGACTGGGGATGGTACGGAGTCGACACTCTATGGTGAACACCATATTTCTTCATCAAAGCCTCGATGGTGCGATTACAGAAATGAGTTCCTTGATCCGAGACGATGGCCCGAGGAACTCCATATCTGTTGAAAATATTGGCCTTCAAAAATTTTGCCACCTCCTTCGATTCGCATGTTGTGGTGGCCTTAGCTTCTATCCACTTAGACACATAGTCTACTGCAACCAATATATACGTGTTCCCACAAGATGATGGGAACGGTCCCATAAAGTCCATTCCCCACACATCAAAAATTTCGCACACGATCACCGGGACCTGAGGCATCTCGTCCCTCCTTGAAATTCCCCCCGTCTGCTGGCACCTCTCGCAACATTGGCACAAATCAAAGGATTAGAAATCTCTGCTTGGCCATTAGACTGGGGATGGTACGGAGTCGACACTCTATGGTGAACACCATATTTCTTCATCAAAGCCTCGATGGTGCGATTACAGAAATGAGTTCCTTGATCCGAGACGATGGCCCGCGGAACTCCATATCTGTTGAAAATATTGGCCTTCAAAAATTTTGCCACCTCCTTCGATTCGCATGTTGTGGTGGCCTTAGCTTCTATCCACTTAGACACATAGTCTACTGCAACCAATATATACGTGTTCCCACAAGATGATGGGAACGGTCCCATAAAGTCCATTCCCCACAAATCAAAAATTTCGCACCGATCACCGGGACTGAGGCATCTCGTCCCTTCTTGAAATTCCCCCTGTCTGCTGGCACCTCTCGCAACATTGGCAGAACTCAAAGGCATCCCTTTTTAGCGTCGGCCAATAAAAACCGTTGTCCAAAACTTTCCTCGCTGTCTTCCTCGGTCCAAAGTGACCTCCACATGCTAAGGTGTGGCAATGAATTCACACATCTCTTTGTTCCCATTCGGGAATGCAGCGTCTAATCACTTGATCTGAGCACATTTTCCACAGGTAAGGGTCGTCCCAAAAGTAATATTTAGCTTCACTTCTAATCTTCATCCTCTGGGCCCGGGAAACTTCGTCCGAACTTGGCATCTCTCCCGTGACCAAGTAGTTGGCTAAATCAGCAAACCACGGTTACTGCGTTCAGTGTGCGCTTCCCCTTATCCGATTCCCCTAGACCGGTTAGAGCCAAAACTGCTTCCCAGTTAAGTGGTCGAGGAAATTTCTCCAGAAGGTACAAATGCTCCTCGGGGAAGGCATCGGGTATGGCCTCTTCTGTTTCCCCCTGATGTATTCTGCTCAAATGATCGGCTACTCTATTCTCCGTCCCTCTTTTGTCTCTTACTTCCCAATCAAACTCCTGCAAGAGTAACACCCAACGGATTAATCTCGGCTTAGACTCTTTCTTAGCCAGCAAGTACTTAATCGCCGTGTGATCCGTGTGATCCGTGAAGAATATAACCCTCGACCCATGGATGTAGGGTCGGAATTTTTCAAACGAGTATACGACAGCCAACATTTCCTTCTCCGTGGTGTCATAAGTTTTCTGAGCCTGATTCAGCGTCTTGGAAGCATAGAAGATCACATAGCTTTTTCCATCAATTTTCTGTCCTAGGACAGCTCCCACAGCAAAATCACTCGCATCACACATTATCTCGAAAGGATGGTTCCAGTCTGGTGCCCTGATAATTGGTGCTGATACTAACCTGTCCTTAAGCAACTGGAACGCCCTTTCGCATCCTTCGTCAAAGACGAATTCCACATCATTATGTAACAATCGAGTGAATGGTTGCGTGATTTTTGCGAAATCCTTGATAAACCTCCTATAGAACCCTGCATGACCTAGGAAGCCTCTCACCTCTTTTTGGTTCGTAGGGTATGGTAATTTTGATATCACATCCACCTTTGCTTTGTCTACTTGAATACCTCTCTCAGAAACCACGTGACCCAGGACAATGCCTTCAGTCACCATGAAATGACATTTCTCAAAATTCAACACTAAATGCTTCTCTTGGCATCTCTGTAACACTAGATCAAGGCTGGCTAAACAAGTATCAAATGAGTTCCCATATACGGTGAAATCGTCCATGAATATCTCAATGCATACTTCCAACAGATCCGAGAAAATGCTCATCATACATCGTTGGAAAGTTTCCGGTGCATTACACAATCCAAACGGCATTCTTCGGTAATGCATAGGTACCAAAGGGGCACGTGAATGTGGTTTTCCCTTGGTCCTCTGGATTAACGTAGATTTGGAAATAGCCGTTGTATCCATCAAGGAAACAAAAGTACTGTTTGCCAGCCAGTCTTTCCAGCATCTGATCAATGAAAGGTAGGGGAAAATGATCCTTCTTTGTGGCTTCGTTCAACTTCCTGTAGTCGATGCACATCCTCCACCCTGTCACTAGTCTGGTGGGTACCAACTCATTTTTTTCATTCTTAACAACCTGTATTCCAGATTTTTTTGGTACCATATGGACAGGACTGACCCACTCGCTATCTGGAATGGAGTAGATGATCCCTAGGGCAAGCAATTTTAACACCTCCTTTAGGACCTCCTCTCGCATGTTCGGATTCAGTTTCCGTTGTGCATCTCGATGAGCCTTCGCACCTTCTTCTAAACGAATGTGGTGCATACAAAGATCCGGACTTATTCCTACCAAATCTGAGAGAGTCCATCCTATTGCTTTCTTGTTTCTTTTGATGACTTCCAATAACTCCTTCTCTTGCTCCTTGGTCAGGTTGCTGTTGACTATTACCGGAGATGTCTCATTTTCCTCCAAGTAAGCGTACTTGAGGCCTGGTGGAAGCGTCTTCAATTCCTTCTTTGCTCCGTTCGTCTCCTGGGGCATGGGATTTTTGTTCGCAATTTCTAGTAACGCCTCCTTCCCAGACCCAGGAGATTTTTCCAGACTAGCCACGTGAGCCGATCCCTTAGATTTGGCTGACTCGGGACTTCTGCAGAATTCCATAATGGCCTCCGTGAGTTCCTCATCTGTCAATTCTACTGTGTTCATTGCTGCACACCATCCTACAACTTCTCTGTCAATCGAATGACTCAACTCCGAGTTGTCGATTTGTTCCTGCATCAATTCCGTCTCAAGATACTCTTGGACCAAGGGGTTAATAACATCAATAGCATAGAGATTCTCAACATCTAAAGGCCTTTTCATCCCCTCATCTATGCTAAAAGTATACTTCTCCCCGTTATAATCCAAGCAAATTGTTCCATCAAAGACATCGATAATGGTCTTAGCGGTACGCAAAAATGGTCTCCCTAAAAGTACACCACTGGACTCAGCAGACTCATTATCATTCATCTTGATCACATAAAAATCAGTAGGATATAGAAAATCATGCACTTTGACTATAACATTTTCCAACACTCCTTCAGGGCAGATGCAAGTTCTATCTGCTAACTGGATCACTACCTTGGTAGCAACCATCCTCACTCCAGTCAATTTCTTATAGATCGAAAGCGGTAAAACATTTATTGACGCCCCTAGATCACACATAGCATGCTCGACCTTGATGTCCCCTAGAGAGATGGGTAATGTAAACATACCTGGGTCGGTGCATTTTGAGGGCATCCTTCTCTTTTGTATCACAGCAGACACATTCTCCCCGATCACAATCTTCCCATCTGGCTTGGTCTTTCCTGCAATGAACTCCTTGATGAACTTGCTGAAAGCAGGCATTTTTAGGGCTTGCAAGAATGGCAGGTTGATTTCCAACTTGCTAAAAATCTCCATGAGATCCTCTGTATCATCCTTTTTCTTCTTCGCTTCCCCTCGGTATGGAAATGGTTTTCCTTCCTTGCTCACTTTTTCAGGTTCGGGGTCTAGGAAGAATGGGTCCCTTGGTCGAGGTAGGGATCCCCCTAAATCTCCCTTCTGGAGGTCTTCCTGAACAAGGATTTCCCTGGGTCTAGAGCTTTCCTCTTGATGCAGCTGACTCTGTTTTCCTTCACTAGTCTGCATAGGCACTTCCTCATCAATTTCCAACGTCGGCCCTTCATAACCCCGCCCAGACCTCAAGGTAATTTGACTAATGTTTGCTCGGTCTGGTGGTTTGACGGTGGCAGGAAGTTTTCCTTCATTTCCTCGCATCTCGTTCAAGGAAACTGCAATCTGGGACAGTTGCTTTGTCATCATGTCCATGGCGGCCTTATGTTCAGACTGAGCATATTGTAACTTGTGCACCACGTCATTGTTGGAGTGTAGGTTACTCTGCATGAACTGCTGTGAATTCACTAGATCATGGACCATGTCATCCAAACTCCTTTGTGGTCTGGAGTTGAATTGACCAGAATTCGGTCCTTGACCTTGATTCTGACGATAGTTACCTTGATGATTGTTGTATTGGTTATTAGACCCTTGATTTCCCTGATGGTTGTTGTACTGGCTACCAGACCCTTGATTCCCTTGATGATTTGGTTGGGAATTCTGGTAGTTCCCTTGGTTATTTCTCTGATGAGGTGGCACATAGGAGCTCCCTGGATTGTTCTGATTCCTATTTCCCCAATTAGTATGGTCTTGATTCCTGTACCCCAGCTGCAATTGTCCCTCTTGACCTTTTCCTGACCAGTTGGTCTGCCTCTCCGGAGGATGTGCATAATTCGTGAGCTGAAGTGGGGGTGGCTGGCCTTGATCATGGTCGGTCCACCTAAAGTTTGGGTGAGTCCTCCATGGAGCATCCCTCTGTCACTCCCCTTCGCAGGGCTGACTGTAATACGGTTGAAGTTGCCTTTCCTCTTGACCAGGGGGTTTCTCAATTTCCACTGGAGCATGCGGATTATATTTCTCAATTGCATTTAGCAAGGCTTTTTCCAGTTTATCGATCCTATCTTCCACCTTCTTGTCTTCTTGTTCCATTACTGCATTGGCTGATCCTCTCCTCAATATGCTTCGCGGGTTATCATAGGCCTCCTTCGCCTCGATCAGCCTTCCCAAGGTTTCCCGAGCTTCACTTGCTTTATTCTTGGTAAAATTTCCCCCGCTCGAGGAGTTCATCAAGTCCTTTGATTCAGGGTTTGCACCTTCGTAGAACAGATAGTAAGTCTCCGCTTCTATCATCCTGTGGTTCGGACAAGCATCCAGCAGCCCCTTGAAACGGGACCAATAAGAACTCAGAGACTCATCGTATTCCTGCTTGCACTCCTGAATCTCCTTCTTCAAGGCATTCGTCTTGTTGGACGGAAAAAAGTAATCCAAAAACTCTAGTTTAAAGTCCTTTCACGTGTTGATCGAGTCCGGTGAGAGCCTTAGCAGCCAAGTGTTCGCCTCCCCTTTGAGAGCAAACGGAATTGCCCGAAGACGGTAGTCCTCCTCTGTTGCCTCGTTGGGTCGCTTTTGAATGCTGCATAGTTTATTGAACTCGTTCAAAAATTCATAAGGGCATTCGTTCCTTCGCCCAGAGAAAGTGGGTAAAACTCCGAGTACATTCGTCTTGATATCGATCGCCCTCCGTCGTGGGTTCGAGACTATAGCATGAGCGGGTTCACCGTCGAGATGTGCGGTGAGCGACCCTATTTCCGGATCGGGATCTATCAGATGAGCCATATTCGGGTCCTCCTCCTCCTCGGTCTCGGAATGCTCTGGTTCTGTTGACGACTCCGGGTTCTCCTCTGTCGACGAATTCCACTCTTTTTCACTCTCTGACTCGAACGGGAATGGATCCTCCGTCCTCAATCCTGATCTGGTGGTGATGTAAGATGTAGATTCCTTGACTCGCCACTTGTATTGGCCACTCCCCGACCCAGATGAGCTCGCCCAACTTCCAGAATGAAAGCCTGCGTTCATAAACTGTCAAAGAGAAAGAAAATAACAGAAATTAAAATATTTACACCAAATCCTTAAACGCAATAACAATAAAAGCCATCCCTCCCCGGCAACGGCGCCATTTGAAAAACGAGGTGGATCTCACGGTGCGCACAGAAGGAATTTAACAGGTTCCCTTGGTCCAGCAAATCCGCTAGATCACGCGGTCTAGGAACTCATTGGTCGTAGGAAATCCTGGTCGTCGGACACACAGATCACTCTTTCAAAAAACCCTCAACCAATTTACTAAACCTAGTATAGGGAAGTAGGGATCGATCCCACAGAGATGGATGCGTAATAATCATGTTCAATGATTTGGACTTGTTTTTGGGGTTGGCTGCTGCCACGCATTTTTCTCGGGTTGAGGAAAATAAACTTAACTTGGGAATTTAAAAAAAACTACTACGCTAACAGCTGGATCTAGGCGAAACAACAAGCATGCTCAAAAACTACTCGATCTATCGCTGGATTTAAGAAACTACTCTAATCACCTAGACCTGGGAAACAAATTGACCGTGGGGACCATGACTGAAAAAGCAGAGTACGGACGAAAAGCTGGCAAAACAACTAACTCTGGTACTAACGAACAGCGACATCATCTTCTTCAACCAAATTGCGTAAAAACTCAGAATAAAAATCACATGAACCAAATCGGAACAGAGCAGACTGAATCTAAACCATTTTAATGAATAACAATTAAGACTAAACAGATCTACAGATGCTAGACGAAGTAAAACAGAAAGCAAGCGGAAAACTCAAAATCCATGCACAACTCAACCTCCTCGCTTCGGATCCAACCTCAGACGCTAAATCCACTCCGGATCCAAGCGCCTGACACAAACTCCAACGTTTCACAACTTTAAATTTAAACAACAACCTCCAATAAATCAACAAACCACATATCTATCAACAAAATTCCCAGATCGAATACTACCGCAGCAAAAACAGAGATCGACATATAACTTGTCAAAATAAACTCTCAACAGCAGGATCTATGTAAATCAACTTGAACAGATCACAGATAAACGCAAACAAACAGAGTGAATAGATAATCAGTAGCATCGACAACCGAATCGACTCCCAAAAGTGAAGTTCGACCGTAAAAGTGCAAACAAACTAAGATTTAAAGAGATTGTATCTTCGCCCACACGCGGACGGTGTTGCAACTGAAACTTTCTAAAGAAATGAACCCCTTCGTAAACCAAACTACCCCAGATCTCCCATTCCCAAGTGTGTTATGTGTGTGAGCTAAGAGCGAGCGAAAAAAAAGTCCTCCTTTGTGTGTTGCATGCTCATCTATTTATAGGCGTTGGAGTGGGGCCCAGCGAGGTATAGATAGACTTTGTTGCCCTCAGCTACTGACTCCCTCCTTCACGCCTTCTTTTTTTTTTTTTTTTTTTTTCTCCTTAGCTTCTGTTCATTTTACTTCATTCCTTCGCTAGATCGTTTCATTCAGCACTTCCTTGATCTAGCGATTCTGTCACACACCTGGCTTATAAACCGTGTTAGATCCAGCAAAATGTAACGCTTTTCACCATATAACCGATGCATGAAATTAGCCTTATCAGTCTCCTTCTTTTGAGTCGTTCAGTCACGTCTTTCTTTCGAGTTTGTCGGCGATTTCTGTGTGGGAGTATTTCGATACCTGGTTCCCCTCCTCGCACACAGTGATTCACACGCGCACTGATATTGCAGTTAGACTAGGTCACTGGCGGATGTCCTCTTTCTCGAGGGCCCCCGCCATGCATATTAGTTTTATTGTTCCATGTCTGATCGTTTGGTTTCTTTGGACGGAGAGGAACGGCTGCAAGCACCGTGGTCGTCCTTTCCGTCATACTCATGTCATTTGGCAGGTTACTCATCACCTGCATACGTTCGTGCTGGTCGGCAAGATTACCTCGATACACTGGAGGGGTTGCTCGACGTCGGTGGATTTCATGCCTTCTTCTCCCAGACAGCGTGTTCTGCGTTCACTCATGGTCCTATGGCATCCACCCGATGCCCCATGGTTGAAGCTGAATACAGATGGTGTCTTCTCTTCGGCGACATTGGAGGCGGGAGAGGGAAGACTTGTTCGTGGTACTGATGGAGGTCTTCTGTGGGCCTTCTGTTCTCCAATGGATGCATCGTCAAGCTTTGAGGTGGAACTTATGGCTCTTATTCGAGGTTTGGAGATGGCCATGGTGTTTTCTACACACATCTGGATAGAGCTTGACTCAGCGGCTCTGGTTACACTACTGTCATCTGGACAGCCTGGCTCTGCGAATTTTAGACATCATATGGCTCTGATCCGTAGAATGACTTCTCAGCGGCAGGTTCGATTCTCACACATCTATAGAGAGGGTAACCATGCTGCCGATTTCCTTGCAGGTAGGGGGGTTCAGACCCCTACTATGACATATTATGATTCAGTCTCTGCGCCTCGATACTTGAAGGCGCTGGTTAGGTTGGACCAGCTGGGATATCCTAACTTCCGTTTTCGCCGCAGAGATTTGGACGGATTGACTTTGAAAGCATGGAGCATCCCGACCTGTGGGAGCTTCAGTTTGTTTCTTTGTTCATGTTCTTGTTTTCCGATACTAGTCACTTTTGGGCTAGTATCATGGTTTGGAACATAACATTTTGATTTATTCACGGGTTGGGGGTCTGCCTAAACCCCCCACCCACTATGGGCGTTTTTTATTAAAAAAAAATAAATAAATAAAAATTAAGTAGTTAGATATGTGTGCTAAATGTTTCATGGTTGAATCTCCAAGATCTGGTGCTGTTTGAAGATTAAGTAGTTAGATCTTGTGTAATCTTGTATTACTTGTAATTGTTCTGGGCTGATTTAGACCTTACAGTGGCATTAGAGCCACGGTTGGAGTTAAGCCGAGGGTACGGTGTTTTTTCTGGTAATACAAGGGATCTCTATTTTGATCTCTTGCTCTGGTATTGTAGTTTGGCTTCTCTCTCTGGTTATCTTTCTTTCTTCTCCGGTTTCGTTGTGCCTTCTCTGCTCTCTGTTTTGGTTTTGAATATCCCATCAAATTATGTCCTGGCCAGAGATATGATAAGAAGGGAAAATGTTAGACCACCCAAAAGATGGTCTGATGAAATGAACTTGATAGCTTTGGCTTTCAATATTTATGAGTCAGATGGTGATAAGCCCCAGTCATATAAACAGGCCCTTAAGTCAATGTTTTATCCTAAGTGGCTAAAAGCCATGAAAGATGAAATGAAATCCTTATATTTGAATAAGACTTGGATTTTAGTGCCAAGATCTAAAGATTGTACTATTGTTGAGTGCAGGTGGCTTTTCAAGTTGAAACAGGAGCTAAATGGCTTGAGGTACAAAGCCAGACTTGTTGCCAAGGGCTTCACTCAACAAGAGGGGGTAGACTATACAGAAATCTTTGCCTCTGTGGTAAAATTTACAATTGTTAGGTTAATGCTTTCATTATGTGCTTATTTTGACTGGGATCTCAAACAAATGAATGTGAAAACTGCTTTTTTACATGGTGATCTTGATAAGCCTATTTACATGAGCCAACCTGAGGGGTTTGTCGACCCCAAATACCCTGATCATGTGTGTCTCTTGAAAAAGGCTTTGTATGGTTTAAAACAGTCACCTAGGATATGAATATTAAGTTTGATCTGTGCATGCAGAACCTAGGCTTTTCTAGGAGTGTGTTTGATCATTGTCTATATTTCAAAGACCTTAATTCTTCTACTCCTGTTTTTCTTCTCTTGTATGTTGATGACATGCTTATTATAAGTCCTAGTACTTCTGCTGTCAAACATGTTCAGAATATGCTTTCTAGATATGAAGGACTTAGGAGATGCTCAAAAGATTTTGGGCATTGACATTGTGAGAAACAGGAAGAAGAAGGAGCTGACTTTAAACCAGAGTTCTTATGTAAGAAAGGTTCTCAGTAAGTTTAATATGGTGGATGTAAACCTTCCACTGTTCCTTTGGCTGCACATTTCAACCTTAGTAAGGATCAGTGTCCTAATAATGATAGTGGGATCCAGAAGATGAAGAGTGTTCCTTACTCTAATGCTATTGGGTCAGTTATGTACTTGATGGTGAGCACAAGGAATGATATTGTTTATTCAGTGTCATGCCTATCAAGATACATGTCCAATCCTGGACAGCCTCATTGGGAAGCTCTTAAGTGGTTACTGAGATATTTGAAACATACTGCTCATTATGGTTTGAATTTTTCTAAGGGTACATATAAAACTAACCTTTATGGTTTTGTAGATTCAAACTATGCCAATGACAGGGGTAAGAGGAAATCCACTACCTCTTATGTTTTCACACTTGGTGGATCTTGTATAAGCTGGAAGTCACAATTGCAACATATTGTGGCCCTCTCCACTACTGATTCTGAGTACATTGCCATCACAGAGGCAATGAAAGAGTCTTTGTGGCTAAAAGGAGTGATGGGTGAACTGAAATTCCTTAAGCAACCCATTGTTGTCTTCTCTGATAGCCAATCAGCCATATAAGTGTGCAAGAATCCTACCTTTCATGACAGCACCAAGCACATTGATATAAGGTTTCACTTCATCAGAGACATAGTGGAAAAAGGTGAGGTCCAGCTGGAAAAAATTTACACTGATCACAACCCAGTTGATATGGGGACTAAGTGTCTCTAAGTGGAGAAAATGCTATCCTGCATCAGAAAACTCCACATTGATTCTGGCTAGGTAAAAAGGTCAGGTATTTTCCTTGTTTTTCTTTTATTATATACTTATGTATATGTATGGTAGATAGACTGTGGAAAGGCGTGTTTGCCTAGTCCTTAACTTAGCAAACACCAACAAACAAGGATGAAAAGCACAGGCCGAATCTCTCACTGGTCTGATAAGGTCCAAGGTGGAGAATTGTAATAGTAAGGCCCTTTAATGTTGGCCCAGTCTGCTCCATTGGTAACCAGCCCAAGATGCAACTTGGGTTTGAGCCCAACTCCTTGGAAACCCTAGCTACATGGCAGCTTCTGGTCTGAATCTTGAGTGATGAAATTAGGGATGTGTGTTTCTTCTTCTTTGGTGATCTCTCTGTGCTACAAGCTTGAGAGTGTGGTTCTCTTCTTCCTTTGTTCTGCGTGTGTATATACACTGAGTCAGTGAGTGAGTTGAGTGAACTCCTGGTTTATGGTAAAGATCAATTGACCTATTGTGGTGGTTCCTGGAAGAGTGGAGACTTGAAATGTGGTGTTTGGTCGTGGCTTTGATCCTTGGGTTGTTCTGCAACAAAGTGGTTGCTGGATCTAGGGTTACAGTGGATACGGTGGACCAGTTGGAGGGTCGGATAAATAGGCACAGTTGTACCTAGTGCAACCTCTAACAGTCTGTGACACTATAATCGCAATAGAACGTTTTTGATCTGTGTGCCTTTCAGGGTTGAATCTCCGAGATCTGGTGCTGTTTGAAGATTAAGTAGTTAGATTGTATTACTTGTAATTGTTTTGGGCTGATTTAGAACTTACAACAACAATAACTTAAACGAATAAAAAATAAATAATACAGTCCGAAGAAGTAAAAACTTAAATCCACACATGCCGCCATTTTTCTTCCAAACTGAATTACAATCAACCAGCTCCATAAGAGAAAAATTGCTGAGAGTACTCACTTTTAGAAAGCAACACGACGCATCAAAATCGAAGACATTTTCTGCCTTCGAATTTCGAAGACAGAAATTGCACATTCGAAGCTGAGAGTACTTACTTTTAGAAAGCTCCATAAGTTATGATGCATGCATCTAAGGCTTCGAAATTCTTTCCGTGTTCGCAGAAACTTTCGGATTCAAATCCTAATTGATTCATAATATTTAATTCGACGTATTTTAGAAATAAACTTTGTTATATCGATTAATTGTGGCCGCCCAAGGTGTCTTGGTGATGCCGGTCGGCCACTTATGTCCCCAACATTTTTACAAATTACCCGAGTCATGAGCAAATAAATTCAATCTTCAATTTAGCCCAACATAAGTGGATTAAAGCTGGCCCAAAGAAATAAACAAATTGGCCACTTCTTATAAAAACAACCTAGCCCGAAGAAAGAAACAATCAACCCAAGTAAAAAAAAATGAAATTGGCCCAACACTCCAAATAAATTCCCATAATAATGAAAAAAACATGATTATACTGAAGGAACTGGCAGCGGAAGCGTTCGTATTTAAATCAAACAAATAAATCACATAATTATCAGATCTATTTAGCAGATTATTTAGACAAATTCTATTCGCGTAATTTTCACATGTATCATGCTCAAAACTTGAATTAATCATGCTTTAAGTATAAAAGAAACCTAAAACATGATTTTCAACGGAGCAGAAATAATACCTTGTTGATTCTCCAAAGAATCGACGATGGCTAGCTACTTCTCCACGTGACGCTTTGAATACTAGACCACGGATCTTCTCTCTGGTTCCCGAACTGTACTCCAATATTAGTGTGGGCTGATCTCACCGGAATAATAGGACTTAAATAAAAAAAGATAGAAGAAATCCTTCTCCAAGTAGGATTTCGAACTCCTCAAGGCAGAGGGGGACGAAAATTTTAGTGATAATAATAATGATTTTTGTCTCCTTTATTCTCCTATTTATATTAAGTTCCTTTTGGGCCCAAACAAGGATCTATAGAAGGGTTTGGATATGGCCTTATCCAATTCACTTTTTACTAATTAAATTGAACCCACAATTTAATAGAAGCTTTAATTGGAATATTACAAGCAGCCACTACAGAAGTAATATTGAACTCTCCACATCCAAATCTGAAATTATAAGTAATCCGAGTTTCCGTTTTAACTTTAATTTCCCGCGCATAAGATAAACATGTCCATTAATTAATTAATGTCTACTATGGACTTAATTAATTAACTTCTTATTAATTCCAAGAGTGGACTTAGCATAAAACGCTTATTTATTATTCTTAGAGTAATCAAACTCCAACTAGCTAGGTTCCGAATAATAAAACCTTGTTTCGCGCTCCTCTTGAGGACATTATCAAACGAGACTCACCTCGCGCACGATTCAATATAATAGCAATCCTAGCACCGCTAGATATTAATCACCACTACCCAATATATCGGGATTATTGGGTTGCGAAAAACCCGCACCATTTGATAAGTCAAAGTAATGCATAATCAATACCGTATGCTCAATGCTAACCTACATTGGTTAAGAAACAAATATTTATCAAGATCTCGTCTTTCAGTAGGTAGCACAAAGACTCGCCTTGCTGTTAGATCCGTTTAGTGCTTTACCACACCAATGTCATCTTATTTCAGTAAGACTTGGAAATATGCGGACTGACATTGCAACCTTTCACGATGGATAGTCTAATTCCATCTAGGTCGTGAAATTCTTCTTTTTCTTTGTTTAGGACTGACCGTGTTACCTTAAAGTAGACGTCGCCCTCAACCGGTCTACTAAAACTAAGACTTAGACTTTGTTAAGTTAACGTATACATTTAAACATGCAATTAACATCCATTAAATGTAAAACATAACAACATTATGACAAAAATAATTTATTTTATTGCTTAGAAAATAAAATAAGAGTTTTAAAGTATTCAATCACTCGAAACATGATTTCTAGTATACAAACTCTAACATATACTCCCATTCCAAATCACGCGTATACTCTCGTACTACCCAATTTGGAACTCAAATCCCTAACTTCTCAATGCACTTCCCTCTCTCGCCTTCTCTCGTCGTCGGCGTAGCCGTTGTCCCTCCCTCTCTCAATCCCACTCTCTTTCCCTCTCTCTTCTCACGGAGCGGATCCCAAATTACAACCCAAAAATCCGCCGCAACTTCTCTCTCTCACTCAAACCAGCAACACACATCACAACATTTTCTCCCTCTCTCTCGGCCAATTTCTTGCCCTTAATGCTTATTCTCTAAACCCTAAACCCATTGTGGAGACACCAGTGCCGGTTCCTTGGTGAGCCTATGGATATCATGACTGCTCTGTGACCTGAAGATGGGATTGAATTCGGAGTTCTTTAGAGCAATGCAATCTCTTCAGTGACAAGAATTTGTAGACGTATTGAATTTGCTTCTTGTCGAGCTCTATTTCCCAAAGTAAGTATCATGCCTGCTATTTTCTGGTTTTGGTTGTGTTTCCCTGCATTTGGCAAGTTGTCTACTTGGTCATTGCAGTGTTATTTCTAACGCAAGTTAGATTAGGTGTTCGTCTGTAATCACAAAAATAACCAGTTATGTGTATCATTCAAGATTCAATCTTCTTAGTAATTTTGTGGAAATTCTTGATTGTCAGATTGCTAGGGCATTGTGAGAAGCATATGAGGCAAGTTGGCTATGTCGCTGGCACACCGATATTCTGCAGCTATGCTTCGAAGCCGGCGCGTGGCAGCAGATTCTGCTCATTTCCAAGCGCTTGAAACAGCTTGGGTAGATTTTGTGCAGTGTCGGATTTGTTTTATTTTGTTGATATTTTTTCAATAATATTCTTGTTTTAGCATTCTCATCATTAACCTTTTGATTAATTTGGTTTGAGATGAGATGAAAAGTCGATTGTTTTCATTTACCCTTTAAGGTTCAGTATTTAGTACTAGTACGAAGTTGAAAACGGCTGTATGCGTTTTTTTAACTCGTTCATGGCTTGATTAGTGATGTTGCTGCAAGCTCTTTTGCTGCCTTGTAGATTCTTTATCGCCTGTTATTTATTATATGGCCCCACTCACTCTCTCTCTCCCAGCATGCTCAGTATATGGTAAGGAAAAAAAACTTAATCACCGGAGAGTGCACGAAAAGCAAACTTTGGCTTGAGGACTTAGTAGGAAGTGAGAGGCTTGCAAAAACTGATATACAAGGTAAGTGGCTTAAAGAAGCTCAGAACATCAATAGGTCACTCTCTGCTCTCGGAGATGTAATATCTGCCTTAGCATATAAAAGCAGCCACATATCATACATGTTGGTGATGCAAAAGAAAAAGGTCTTTTCATTTTTCCTATAGTTGTTACACCTCAGTATATGAAGCCTGACATTGGTGTCTAACTGTTGCAGCTTTCAGGAACTCAAAGCTGACCTGTTTATTCAATTTTGCGACCCGAGTTAGAGGTGTTGAGTTGGTCCTGCTAGAGAACAAGTTGATATACAAGAGCTCCTAAAGATAAAAACAATGGTATGCAATATTCAAGAAGATCAAATTTGGTATAGAATGAATATTATCTCTGAGAACATTATATGGAATTGATCTCACGCTTTATGTACTTGTCTATTTCTTCATGTAGCTTGAGAAAGCTCAACTGGAATGCAAGGCCAAAGATAATCTTTAAAAAAGGCTTGAAGAAAATCAACAGAACCTTGAAATCAAAGCTAAGGGAAAGGATCAGTTTTACAAAAAATATTGGAAGAAACTAAAAGAGTTAGAGGGCCAAGTAGAGTTGAACTCATCACTGCAATGCCAATAAGAGAGAAAGGTTTCACATCTTTTGGAGAAGTTAAAAGGGAAAGAAGAATCGTGTTCCAAACTTAAACACAAGGTGAGAAATCGACTTTTATGTTCATACACTAGCTTGTATGCTTTGAAATTTGAATTTAATCTTTGTCGATTTTTTCGTGTTTGTTGAAGGTCAGATAAAACGAGAGAAAAATAAAAGCTGAAAAAAGAGAAAAAAAGCTGAAACAACAATAGAGAGAAAAAAAGACTGAAATAGCACGAGGAAAATCATTCTACAACATACAAAAAGAAGGTCTGAGAAGAAGCTGAGTGAGCAAATACAACAATTTGTGAGTCCAGTTCTCAAACACTTGAACACGAGGTTCCTTGCACTTGTTAATGCATTCATTTTTTTGGAAAAGTGTGATCCAACCCAAGTACATTTTAAAAGATATACACGTATAACAAATGTTCAATAATTTCCTTAGGTCAAAGAGCTTGAAAGGAAGCTGACATAAAAAGAAGAAAATAAGGATATTCACTTCCTCTGTTTAGGGTATAGGGTTTAGGGTTTAGGGTTTAGGGTTTAGGGTTTAGGTAGCTTGTAACGTGTTTAGGGTTTCGAGTTCGTGATTGTGAATCTGTGATAGAGTTGTGTCCGAATAACAATTATACGTCTATTCTCTCAAACAAATGGGATATCTTCAAGTGCCGAGTTCATTTAAAGATCCATTTTTATGTCCAAATTACCACTACAAGGACATTAATTTTCTCACCTTTTGATGCTTCGATTGTTAAGATGGTTTATTCCTGATTTGGTTACGTGTGGCATAAGCTTTCATGTAGGTCATCATTTTATTTCTTATGGAACAAGAATCTTTGATAGAGTAGTGCCTGAACAATGATTATTAGATTATGCTTTCAAATAAAATGGACAATATCCCTTTTTCGCGCCCCAAATTATCTCTGCAATGGCCTACGAAAAAATCGACAGAGATTAAATTCAAATTTCAAAGCATATGAGTTGGTGTATGCACATAAAAGTTGATTTCTCACCTTCTGTTTAAGTTTGGAACAAGATTCTTCTTTCCTTTTAACTTCTCCAAAAGATGTGAAACCTTTTTCTCTGATTGATTGGCAGTGATGAGTTCAACTCTACTTGGAACTCTTTTAGTTTCTCCCAATGTTTTTTGTAAAATTGATCATTTCCCTTAGCTTTGATTTCAAGGTTCTGTAGATTTTCTTCAAGCCTTCTTTAAAGATTTATCTTTGGCCTTGCATCCCAATCGTGCTTTCTCAAGCTACATGAAGAGATAGATGTATTGTAACATCCCACTTTTTCGAACCCTAATTTTTGAGATGTGAAAATTTTGCATTTAATGCTTTTAATGCTATGAAATATGTAGATGAAATTATGAGTAATTTATTGCATGATTCCTTGTGACCTAATTGCAGTTTGGAGTTAAATTGGAGTTGAATAGTCAAACTTGTTGATTATATGACGTGGCTATTGAATAGTCAATATGGTGGAAAATATGACGTGGCCGTGGAATGGTCAAAGTCGTTGAAAGTGTGACGTGGCGGTAAAATTTGAATGGTGGATTTTGTGATGTGATTATGCGAATATTTTGATGCGGGGTGAAATAGTATTGTGGTGAATTATTTTCTTAAGGGATGAGTGAGAATTTAATAGGAGCATTATTTAATTAAGTGTAATTTTCGACCCCTCCTATTTATTGGAAAGGAATTCTATTTTTCTTGGATTTAATTATTGTTTGGGATAATTATTTAAATTAAAACCAAAGTCCGATTATTCCTTATTTCTCCATGAAAATTTCGATCCCTATATTTATCTAAGGAGATTTTCGAAAATCTCTTATTATGGGAGAAGGGATATTTTTATTATATTATTTGATCCATTGTTTATTCTCTTCCATAAATAAATTCAAATATCCTAGCATATCTTGTCATATCTAGGAAGATCTTGCCATACCCTATTTAAATTAGGATTTTAATTTGAATCCTTGTGTAAAGATTCAAAAATCACGCCTATTTCATAATGATTGGGGAGTTTATTATTTTATCATACTCCGTGAAATATTCAAATTAAACCATAGGCTAAATAAATAGCCTAAAAATTCGAATTCCCTATTTTCCTCTTCAAATTTTCGCCAACTACAACTACCATATCTCCTCAAATCTTTTATTTATTTAATTGTTGGATTAAATCTTGCACTCTATAAATATAAGAGTGAGAACCTAACCCTAGCACACCAAAATCACGCCCCCACTCCCAAAATCACGTCTCTCTCTTTCTCCCCACTCTCTCAAAATTTTCTTCTACTTTCTCCAATATTTCTTCATCTTTTGGAGAAGAATTGAAGTTGAAATCCAAGAATCTTTGAAGAATGAGGCTACTACTTTGTTTCTACCGTTCATTCTATCAAAAAAGGTATTTTTATTTTGATCTTTACTTCATCTACCGATTAATCGGTGTTGTTGAATCCACATGCATTTAGATTGAGTGAAGGGGAAATTAATTGATGAATTTGGGATGGATGGGTGTGTGTGTATGAAACCGTGTGTGTGTTTGACCGTGTGTGTGTGTGTGCATGTCTCGGTATGTATGTTGTGCGTGTGCGTGTGTTGTGTGAAAAACACTCATGTGTGACACGATTTGATGACAAATCTGGAGTGGTTGTGCGAATAAAAGCGATATGATAATCGTACTTTGATTTTGAATGGTGATATTAAAAGTTTAAAACTAATCGATGGGAACAAGGGAAAACGTGGGAACATGCATGATTTTGATCAATGATTGAGACTTACTTGTAATACATAAATTAAAGGTGATACCTCGCGCTCACGGAGTGATAGCAAGAAGAAGAACATACTTGTGATCTAGGAATCGAGGTGGGCTTTATTCTTAAACTCTCGCTTATGTTGCAAATTTATGAAAGTGGAGCGATAAGGGTGGATTAAACTGTTATGCCATGCTTATGATTATTTTGGATATTGTGTGTGTTTGATGCCTAGTTTGCGAGTGCGCTCCATTAGGCTATAGGGCTATATAAACGAATTCGGGTCTGAGTAGGGCCGCAAACCCTATTAGGCTAGTGTACATGGGAGATCGGGAGTCGTCCTTGCTAGTCGGCCGGTCTCGTGGGCGAAAGTGTGGCTACACTTCGTCGCACCATGATATTGTTGATTGATGAGAAAATGGGAGGTATTGTTTGACTGGCCAGTCCATGAAATATTTTGTGATACTCGATGTTATTCTTTCAATAAATGCTAAACCTCGAGTTCACTATGGTAAGGGTGGCATAACTATTAAAACGTTTTGGCATGAGTCCACTGAGTATGTTTAAAATACTCAGCCCTGCATGTGTTTTCCCTATGTGCAGGTTGAGCAGTGACGAGCGGGTGGCGGTGTTGAGCTAATAAATTGAATAATGATATGATCGTTTGAAACATCAAGTGGAGTTGTGTCTTCATACATGTTCTTCACTTTTCTCTTGGTTGCTAACGCTAAACATGAAACTTAGTATCATCGCTTTTGAACTATTTCATTATTGCTTAGAATATCGAGACATAATGCGTTTTGTTGGATTTACATTAAACCCTTGACCTTTGAGCATAGTTATGATATCTATTCATCTTTTGATTTTCTTGATTAAACCGTTGACTTATTGTTTTGATAGTTCGTTAAATACCTTGGTCAAATCTCATTAAATGAAACCTTAGCCTTTGTCTTTATTGCTTGTAAGTCCGCCTTAGTAACAGTCGCCGTATTTATTATACCCTAAAATGTCGGGCTATTACAGTTGGTATCAGAGCCTCAGTTCTTTCCACTCTGGAACCAAGAGTCTTGTTGTATTAAAATCTGAAATTGTGTAAATTGATTAAGTGATCATCATCGAAAGCTCAACACCACGACTCGTCTCCGCTCAACCACGAAGAATGAGGTAACCCGTATCTCTGAATATTGATTTGAATTATGAAATGATGGAAATTGAAGCGAATGGAAGTTGTTGTGACATTTTGAGATTGTGTTGGGGTATGAACTGACGATTATGCATGCATGCGAAATTGCTAATTGTGATTATGCAAGAAAAAAAAAGATGAATGTTGTTTTGCAAGTGATTTTGCGACTAAGATCTCTACGAATCGAATCAATGAAATTCTATATGATTGTGATTGCTGATTGAATGATGAACGACACTTATGAGAATGAATGTGAGCATACTGCTATACATAGTTGTAAATCGTGTTGTGAATGAAAATATTGTGATGATGTCAAATATGGAGGCACGAAACGCCGAATGCGAGGCAAGCGACTTGAGAACGAAATTTGCGAATTATTGAAATGCGAAAACATACGAACCATTTGTTGCGGATTTGAAATCCCATTTGTTCTTGATATGATAGTACCTTCACGCCTTTATCGTTCGACCCATATATACATCCATCATACTCTCAGCATCATTTGAAACCTCATACACTATCGATTTTTTTTCGATCCTTGTGCTGATGCTGAGATTTCTTTTTGTAGATGCTTAACCGGTATTACGCACGGATACGAGACCGTTACGCGAAGAACAATGTTTTCCCTGTCGAGACCTACCAAGATTTTGAATGGGACGGAAAGTCTTTCCTCCTGACCTACGTCACCGAATTCTACGATCGTTGGATGGATGCATACGCGTATGGAGGAGCTACCCATCACGCGGGGATCTCGAGATTGATCCACAGCCTGCCAAGTCCTTGGAGCGAATGGACTGCCCAAGCTGCGTTACCATATACGTGGTTCAGTCCGCCCGAGTATACGCCTCGAGGTGATATGATCGGCTTGATAGGGGTGCTACTCCCAGCCATGGCAGCTGCAAGAGATGGACCGCCGCTTAGTCCCCCACGGCACAAGTATCCGCCGAGTCAGGCCCGTCGATGGAGATATCGTCGTGATAAGGAGCTGCATCTTGATCGTGTCCCTACTAAACCGAGACTTAGGACTCGTACGTCTAACCCGTTGGTTATAAATGGGAATGTGGAGGACATGCGTGCGATAACCCCCCCGCCCCCAGATGTTGGTGGATCAAGCGAAGATGAGGAACCTTACGAGGAAGGACATGATTTGGACATGGGAAATGTTGATGAGGATGAGGACCCCGAGGAGGATATGAACGATATTGACTAGGAGTGATAGTCGTGGAAAACGTTGTTTTGCTTCCCCCATATTTTGATTATTTTTGCTAAACTTTTGTCGTACCTTTCTATTTTTGCTCTTTTGAAATTCCGTTGATACTAAGACCTCATTGAGGCAATGTTTTTGATTGATATGCTATGGGGAGAATTTTTATTATTATTTCTGTACTCACTACCTTATGATGCAATGGATTTCCATATTGTTTTTCCCATGCCATTGTGAAAAATTATCTATCACTGTGTTATCACGCCATCATATTATCACACCACTATCTTTGAATGTCTTATTTTGCAGTATACTTGCCACTTAAATTGCATAATTGTCTCTTGATTACAATTACCTTGTTGATAAGGACCAATGATCCTTTTGATACCCTATGGCGCAACCGATTTTGTGATAATAATGCTTTGACACTACTTGTGCAATCCATCTATGTGACGAACTTTTGATATCTTGTGCTTGGCCATATACACCAAAACAATTGTCGTTGGCTAGTAGAGGAAGACTTCCCTACGCCGACGCGTTAGCACTCGCGTTAGAGAGTGAGCCAAGGAGAACTCTACACCGTCTTTACCTCCATCGCATCACTCCCGGGAGAAGAGAAAGTGTGAGGATTCTAGAACTTCCTACGATGGAAAACGGTACCAAGGAAATCAACATCGGTCCCAACATGGAGGAGGACAACATGCATCTAGCCAGAGAGGAGACTACCGGACTAGGGCACCACAGTGCAACGTGTGCTCTAAGTACCATTTCGGAGAATGCCGGCAACAGAATGTTATCAAATGCTACACCTGCGGAGGGAACGGTCACTACTCTAGGGAGTGCCCAAGTAAGACGGGAGGATCGGGATCGAGGCGGAATGACCAGGGATTCCGTCAGCATTCAAGGGGAACGCAAAATGAACCACGAGGGAATCACGACCCACCGTCGCGACAGCAAAAACCTCCTCGCCAAAGGCTTCCTCCTCAAGCGAGAACGTACGCATTGGAACAGAAGAAGCCGAAGATTGAGGAAGATGAACGCGAGAAGAGAAATTTGACAGGTATGGGCGAAATTCTCAACACCCCTGTTGTTGTGTTGTTTGATACGGGCGCGTCGCATTCGTTTATATCTGAATTATGTGTGCACACTTTGAGCTTGCCTGTTAGAAAATCTGGACATAAGGTGATAGTGTCTTCACCAGTGGGTGGGACAGTAGAAATATCTCGAATATGCTCGAACATAAAAAGTTGTACTAGGAGAACTTAAGTTAGTCGCTCACGACCTGCAAGTTATGGCAATGAGAGATACCGACGTAATCCTAGGAATAGATTGGTTGGCCGCGAATTTCGCGACGATTCGTTATAAAGAGAGGCAAAATTCTCTACAAGCTCCGGGAAAAGAACCCATCGTGTATCACGGAATCTCGTTGAACCGACGAACCGCGATAATCTCTGCACTACAAGCTACCACGATGATGAGAAAGGGGCGACCTGCCTATCTCGTCTATCTTCACGGCAATGAAAATGATGAAAGAAAAGTGGAAGACGTCGCTGTTGTGCGGGAATTTCCAGACGTTTTTCCCGAAGTGTTACCTGGACCGCCGCCGGATCGACAATTAGAGTTCACCATCGATCTCGAGCCGGGAGCCGCACCCGTATCCAAAGCACCATATCGAATGGCGCCTAAGGAGTTGGAAGAACTCAAGATACAACTCCAGGAGCTTATGGACCTAGGTTTCGTTAGGCCTAGTGTCTCGCCATGGGGCGCACCAGTACTTTTCGTGAAGAAGAATGATGGGTCGATGAGAATGTGTATCGACTATAGGGAGTTGAACAAATTGACCCTTAAGAACAAGTATCCACTGCCGAGGATTGATGACTTGTTCGATCAACTTCGAGGAGCCGGTGTGTTTTCAAAGATGGATTTGAGGTCCGGATATCACCAGTTAAGAGTTCGAAGGGAGGACATACCGAAAACTGCGTTTCGTACAAGATATGGACACTACGAGTTAGTTGTGATGTTGTTTGGTCTAACGAATGCCCCAGCGGTATTCATGGATTTGATGAACCGGGTATTCCACCCATACTTGGATAAAGTCGTCTTAGTATTCATTGATGACGTTCTAGTCTACTCGAGGAACGAGGAGCATCTATGAATTGCTTTGGAGACTTTGAGGACCGAGAAGCTATACGCCAAATTTAGCAAGTGTGAATTTTGGCTGAAAGAAGTAAACTTTCTTAGACACATTGTATCGGCAGAGGGAATCAGAGTGGACCCCGCCAAAGTTGAAGCCGTGCAACAATGGAAGTCATCATCCACCCCAAACGAGATTCGGAGTTTCCTAGGCTTGACAGGATACTACCGAAGGTTTATAGAAGGATTCTCCAAGATAGCGAGACCAATGACCCAACAACTTAAGAAGATAGTCAAGGTGAATTGGACCCCATAGTGTGAAGCAAGCTTTTAACTCTTGAAGGAGAAGTTGACCACCGCGCCAGTGTTAGTTGTGCCCGAGTCTGGAGTGAACTACGTAGTCTACACCGATGCCTTGAAGGTTGGACTAGGATGCGTGTTGATGCAAAACAACAAGGTGATCGCATACGCCTCACGACAGTTGAGACCACACGAGTTGAACTACCCAACACACGATTTGGAGTTAGCAGCAGTAGTTCATGCCCTAAAGATTTGGAGGCATCATCTCTACGGAGTTCGATGCGAAATCTTTACGGACCACAAGAGCTTGAAATATTTCTTCGAGCAGAAGGACTTGAACATGAGACAACGAAGATGGCTCGAACTAGTGAAGGACTACGATTGTGGTATCAATTACCACCCCGGTAAAGCAAATGTGGTGGCAGATGCTTTGAGCCGAAAGGACCATTCGCAACTAGCTTTCCTAACGGAAGAAGAGAGTTTGATACAAGAGTTTAGTAAATTGCGATTGGAAGTAATAAGGGCACCTGAAACGGTGGAAGGACGAATCGCCACCTTAGTGGTGGAACCAGATTTGAAAACCAGAATCATTGCAACGCAACTAATGGATGCGAAACTCGAAGAGATTCGAGTGGAAGTGAGAACGGGCATATCGGAAAATTTTAGTGAGGAGTCCGATAATGCCCTCATCTTTGAAGGAAGACTGTGTTGGAACATATATACTAAAAAGCATTTTTCGAGTTTATTTTGAATTTGATAAATTGCTTGTATATTGTAAACACTCTTCATTTAATGAGAATAATAAATGTTTTCTTCATACTGTGTATTTTACTTTAATGGGTATTAACCGTATTTAATTATATATTAAATTATATAATTAAAGCGCCGGAAAGTAAAATCAGTCTAAGTCTTCAACATTGAAGGTTGGGTCGTGGAACAGGTCATCACAGTAGGTGGCCCAACCGGTACCTTGTAGAAGTAAAATTTTTTCACAACCTAGATAGGCCTTGGCTACCTATCGCGAAAGGTTGCAGTGTCCATCCGAAAGTCATCTTTACCTTGAGAATGACTAGTGACACTGGTGTGGTATAGCATTGAATGGATCTAAAGTATAGACACGTCTTTGTTGCTATCTACTGTAAGACGATGTCTTGGAGATTTAATATTTCCTGATCTTTGTAATAATATAGGACACACGTTATTTAATCATACGCTGCTTTGACTTATCAATAGGTGCGGGTTTTTCGTAACCCAATATTCCTAATATCTTGGGTAGTAGTAATTAATAACTAGTATGGTGTTAGTTTTATTATTACATTGAATCGTGTGCCTGCGCGGTTTGACTATATCCCCAAGAGGTGTTCGAGAGAAGTTCTATTATTCGGAAACCCGGCCGGTTTGGATTTAATCCAAGAATAAATAGAAAAGGAAAAGTATATTTTTAATATACATCTCGTACTAGACAAACTCTTGGAAATAAAGATATTAATTAATTTAAAGTCTATAGCAGACTACAAATTAATTAATGGATATAGAAAGTCTTAGACACGGGAAATAATATATTAAAGAGGTTAACCCGGATTGCTTGTAATCACGGATTGGATGGGCGGTCAATATTTCTTCTATAGTGGCATAAGAAATATTCCATTGGCCTTATATTAAATTATGGGTTATAATTTAATTAGTAAAGAAGGTCCAATGGGGGAGGCCCAATCCAAGCCCCATAGATCCCTAACCTAGCCCATCATAAACTCTATAAATAAGAATGTAAGGAGATGAGACAAATGTTATCACAAACCCTAGCCTCCACACTTGGCTTTCTTGTCTTCTCCTTCAAGATTCTTATAATTTCTAAGAGATTCCTCCCACAAGGAATTTAGATCTATAGAGTTAAGGGTCATAGGTTAGAAGATCTTTGGTCTTGCATTCACAATCAAGCTTCAAGATCTACACGTGGAGAAGTAGCAAGCCACTTCGATTCTTTGGAGAATCATTATTGTAAGTATTCAACATCATAATTTAATTTAAATTATGTGATTAATTGCGCAATTATATGTCTCTACATGTTCAAGCATGAAATTGAATCGATCCACATAATCTCCTAAATAGATTCTTTTGTGGATTTATTTAATTTGCTATTTCCGCTGCGATTATCCCCAACAGACTGTGCGTGCCGAACGACGAGGGACTCAAGAATGAGATCATGAGTGAAGCTCATGAGACTCCATACACTGCTCACCCTGGAAGTACAAAGATGTACCAAGACTTGAAGAGGTCATTTTGGTGGAATGGCATGAAGAGGGATATCGCGGCATTTGTGGAGCGTTGCTTAGCCTGCCAACAGGTGAAGGCCTTACATCAACGACCGTACGAAAAATTACAACCGTTGGAAATACCAGAGTGGAAGTGGGAGCACATCACCATGGATTTCGTGACGGCCTTGCCAAAGACCCTCAAAGGAAACACCGCCATTTGGGTGATTGTAGACCGACTCACCAAATGTGCGCACTTCATACCGATTCCTATAACTCATGGATCGGACAGACTAGCTCGTATCTACATAAAAGAAATCGTGCGATTGCATGGAGTCCCAGTGACGATTACGTCTGATCGTGACCCGAAGTTCACTTCAAAATTTTGGATTAGTCTATAGCGCGAGCTTGGAACACGATTGAACTTTAGCACGGCGTTTCACCCGCAGTCCGATGGGAAATCCGAAAGGACGATACAAACTCTCGAGGATATGCTAAGAGCCGTGGTGCTCGACCGAGGCGGAAGTTGGGAGACCGCACTACCGCTGATTGAATTTGCTTACAACAACAGCTTTCAAGCAACGATCAGCATGGCGCCGTATGAAGCATTATAAGGAAGAAAGTGTAGATCACCGCTCTACTGGGATGAAGTTGGCGAACAAAGGGTACTCGGACCCGATGCAGTCGAGGAGATGATTGAAATTGTTCGACGAATTCGTGTGAGAATGAAGGAAGCCCAGGACAGACAAAAGTCATACGCTGACGTCCCACGGACCGACTTACAATTTCAAGTCGGTGATAAAGTTTTTTCTCAAGGTATCCCCGTCGAAAGGGATAACACATTTTGGTGTTAAAGGAAAGTTGAAACCGCGTTTTATCGGACCTTATGAAATTCTCGAAGGAGTAGGACGCGTAGCCTATCGATTAGCACTACCGCCAAACCTTGGGAACGTACACAACGTCTTTCATGTGTCGTAGTTGCGAAAGTACGTGTTCGACCCGAAACACGTGATTCACTACGAGGAAGTTGCCTTGAATCCGGATTTGAGTTACGAGGAGCGACCTCATATGATCTTGGACCGTAAAGTTCAAATCTTGAGGAACAAATCTATAGCCAGTGTAAAAGTACTTTGGAGAAACCACGAATACGAGGAAGCCACGTGGGAGCTCGAGGATAAGATGATGGAACTGTACCCGAAACTTTTCCCATGAAGGTACCAAATATCGGGACGAAATTTCTTTTAAGAGTGGTAGGATGTAACATCCCACTTTTTCGAATCCTAATTTTTGAGATGTGAAAATTTTGCATTTAATGCTTTTAATGCTATGAAATATGTGGATGAAATTATGAGTAATTTATTGCATGATTCCTTGTGACCTAATTGCGGTTTGGAGTTAAATTGGAGTTAAATAGTCAAACTTGTTGATTTTATGACGTGGCTATTGAATAGTCAATATGGTGGAATATATGACGTGGCTGTGGAATGGTCAAAGTCGTTGAAAGTGTGACGTGGCGGTAAAATTTGAATGGTGGATTTTGTGATGTGATTATGCGAATATTTTGATGCGGGTTAAATAGTATTGTGGTGAATTATTTTCTTAAGGGATGAGTGAGAATTTAATAGGAGCATTATTTAATTAATTGGAATTTTAGACCCCTCCTATTTATTTGAAAGGAATTCTAATTTTCTTGGATTTAATTATTGTTTGGGATAATTATTTAAATTAAATCCAAAGTCCGATTATTTCTTATTTCTCCATGAAAATTTCGATCCCTATATTTATCTAAGGAGATTTTCGAAAATCTCTTATTATGGGAGAAGGGATATTTTTATTATATTATTTGATCCATTGTTTATTCTCTTCCATAAATAAATTCAAATATCCTAACAAATCTTACCATATCTAGGAAGATCTTGTCATATCCTATTTAAATTAGGATTTTAATTTGAATCCTTGTTAGAGATTCAAAAATCACGCCTATTTCATAATGATTGGGGAGTTTATTATTTTATCCTACTCCGTGAAATATTCAAATTAAACCATGGGCTAAATAAATAGCCTAAAAATTCGAATTCCCTATTTTCCTCTTCAAATTTTCGCCAACTACAACTACCATATCTCCTCAAATCTTTTATTTATTTAATTGTTGGATTAAATCTTGCACTCTATAAATATAAGAGTGAGAACCTAACCCTAGCACACCAAAATCACGCCCCCACTCCCAAAATCACGTCTCTCTCTTTCTCCCCACTCTCTCAAAATTTTCTTCTACTTTCTCCAATATTTCTTCATCTTTTGGAGAAGAATTGAAGTTGAAATTCAAGAATCTTTGAAGAATCAAGGCTACTACTTTGTTTCTACCGTTCATTCTATCGAAAAAGGTATTTTTATTTTGATCTTTTCTTCATCTACCGATTAATCGGTGTTCTTGAGTCCACATGCATTTAGATTGAGTGAAGGGGAAATTAATTGATGAATTTGGGATGCATGGGTGTGTGTGTGTGTGTATGAAACCGTGTGTGTGTGTGTGCATGCCTCGGTATGTGTGTTGTGCGTGTGCGTGCGTTGTGTGAAAAACACTCATGCGTGATACGATTTGATGACAAATCTGGAGTGGTTGTGCGAATAAAAGCGATATGATAATCGTACTTTAATTTTGAATGGTGATATTAAAACTAATCGATGGGAAAAAGGGAAAACGTGGGACCATGCATGATTTTGATCAATGATTGAGACTTACTTGTAATATATAAATTAAAGGTGATACCTCGCGCTCACGGAGTGATAGCAAGAAGAAGAACATACTTGTGATCTAGGAATCGAGGTGGGCTTTATTCTTAAACTCTCTCTTATGTTGCAAATTTATGAAAGTGGAGCGATAAGGGTGGATTAAACTGTTATGCCATGCCTATGATTATTTTGGATATTGTGTGTGTTTGATGCCTAGTTTGCGAGTGCGCTCCATTAGGCTATAGGGCTATATAAACGAATTCGGGTCTGAGTAGGGCCGCAAACCCTATCAGGCTAGTGTACACGGGAGATCGGGAGCCGTCCTTGCTAGTCGGCCGGTCTCGTGGGCGAAAGTGTGGCCACACTTCGTCGCACCATGATATTGTTGATTGATGAGAAAATGGGAGGTATTGTTTGACTGGCCAGTCCATGAAATATTTTGTGATACTCGATGTTATTCTTTCAATAAATGCTAAACCTCGAGTTCACTATGGTAAGGGTGGCATAACTATTAAAACGTTTTGGCATGAGTCCACTGAGTATGTTTAAAATACTCAGCCCTGCATGTGTTTTCCCTATGTGCAGGTTGAGCAGTGACGAGCGGGTGGCGGTGTTGAGCTAATAAATTGAATAATGATATGATCGTTTGAAACATCAAGTGGAGTTGTGTCTTCATACATGTTCTTCACTTTTCTCTTGGTTGCTTCCGCTAAACATGAAACTTAGTATCATCGCTTTTGAACTATTTCATTATTGCTTAGAATATCGAGACATAATGCGTTTTGTTGGATTTACATTAAACCCTTGACCTTTGAGCATAGTTATGATATCTATTCATCTTTTGATTTTCTTGATTAAATCGTTGACTTATTGTTTTGATAGTTCGTTAAATACCTTGGTCAAATCTCATTAAATGAAACCCTAGCCTTTGTCTTTATTGCTTGTAAGTCCGCCTTAGTAGCAGTCCCCGTATTTATTATACCCTAAAATGTCGGGCTGTTACACGTATACATAAAGCGTGAGATCAATTCCATATAATGTGCTCAAGAGATAATATTCATTCTATACCAAATTTGATCTTCTTGAATATTGCATACCATTGTTTTTATCTTCTGGAGCTCTTGAATATTGCATACCATTGTTTTAGTGTGCGGTGTGTGTATAGTGTGTATTTTTTATATAATGTGAATGTCTGTTTAGCACAATGTCTGTATTTTGAATATAGCGTGTAATGGTGTATATTTTGAATTTTTTGTGTATTTATATTTGGTGTGTATTTTGCGCATTATATGTATTATTTGTTTTTTGTGTATAGTGCATGAAGTGTGTGTATTTATAGTGTGTAGTGTATGAGTTTTGGATTAGTGTGTTTTTGTCTTCTTATTTGTAGTGTGTATATGTGTATGTGTACGTGCATGTGTACATGTAGTTTTTGTAATGTGTGTTGTGTATGTGTTTTGTTTTAGTCCGCAATGTGTGTATTGTGTATTTTTTGTATAATGTGTTTAGCACAATGTATGTATTTTAAATATAGTGTGTAATAGTGTATATTTTGAATATAGTGTATTTACTTTTGGTGTAGTGTGTCCATTATATAGTGTGTATTTTTTCTTTGAGTGTGACGTGTTTGTAGTGTGTATAATGTGTATGTGTACGTGCAGGGCATGTATTATTGGTATAGTGTTTGCATTTTATTTGTAGTTTGTGTAATGTGTGTAGTGTATGTGCTTTGTTTTAGTGTGCAGTGCGTGTATTGTGTATTTTTTGTATAATGTGTATAGCACAATGTATGTATTTAAGCTGTAGTGTAATAATGTATATTTAGAATATAGTGTATTTTTATTTGTACAATGTATAAATTGTGAGTATTTTGTGTAGAGTATGAATTGTTTGTATTTTTTCTTTGTGTGTGAAGTATTTGTAGTGTGTGTGATGTGTATGTGTACGTGTATGTGTATGTGTATGTGTATGTGTATGAGCGTAGCATGCACGGCGGCATAACCGGATTCGAAAATTGATTTTGGTGTTGTGTTACACTCACTCCCCCTACTGAACCTTCTTTTTCAACTCGTCAAATCTCATTGCTATGTATGCAATCAACATTACCATCATATTATCACCAACTCTATTTATTCAAATTTTTAGAAATAAGTTAGTATTTATTGCATACCTGTTGCTGAAGGATCCCATTCCCATATGACGTGGGTGATCATAACCAGAAGAGTTCAAGTTATGGTTTTGTTGTTGCTCCATTGCCGCCGCCGTCTCTTTCTCTCTCTCCTTGATCTGCTTATACATATATAAATCAAAATGAAAATGCATAAACTTTCCCTACATACGGCTTCATTTCGTTATTTAGATTTTGGTCAGGGAATGTCGGAATATATAATCAATTCAGCTTTGATGTTTAAATGATTTTAATCTCTAATATCTGTCCCAGAAAAGTATGAACAATTTTCTTTGTTAGAAGTTGAGCTGATCAACAACTCAATTTGGGGAATTACCAAATATAGCCGTTGGAGAAGTGAAGACTCAAAATTGAAGGTGACCGTTGGTTTCAACCGATTTTGGGAGCTGAGCTGGTTTGGCAGTTGAGTTGGTTAGTTCTCTTCTGGAGTGTTTGTAACAGCATTTGAATACCGTGTTGTTTACACATTTTTATTCATTCAATTCAAGAGTGAAAAAATCAAGAGGAGAGTTAGGAATTCTTTCGACTGTGCGTGATAGCTCTCAAAGCAAGTAGACTTTGAGCGGGTTGAGAAGAGTTCTTCTTCTTGTAAATTCAGCTGAGAGATTGAGTGTTTCTTGTAATCCTTGTACTCGTTTAATAAATAAAGCATACACTAGTTCTGCCCGTGGACGTAGGCCTAAGTGCCGAACCACGTAATCGCCTAAGTTCCTTTTGCTTCTCGTTCTTGGTCGAATATCGCTACATAATTCACATTCTTTTTAGTCAATCCCCGAAAAGTATGAACTTTCTAATTTTAGAAACTCTTTCTTCTCTAATAAGGTAGGGACTCATTCTCCACTAACAATACTTTAAAACTTTTTTTTTATATCTTCCTCTTGCCTTTTCAATTATGCATTAAAACTCGTATCAAACCAAATGCGTGTATTTTTTGTATATTGTTTGCATTTTATTTGTAGTGTGTGTATAATGTGTGTAGCGTTTGTATTTTGTTTTAGTGTGCGGTGTGTGTATAGTGTATATTTTTTATATAATGTGCTAATTTGAGCCTTTTCTATGCTACTAAATAAGCACTATGTTTCCGATTCATAAAAGAGTAAAAATAGAGAATTTGAACTCCATGTCTCCATTTCATAAAAGAGTGAAAATAGAGAATTTGAACCCAAAATATCTACCTAATCTATTGACTTAAATGGAACACTTTATCATATTAAATTCTATGTTTGAATTATGAAATGTGCCGATCTGTGTATGATCGATTATATTCAGCCAACATTATGTCTCCACTAGGGCTAGGGAAAAATACCGAAATACCAAAATACCGGCCTTATCGTACCAAAAAATACCAAAAATACCGAATTTTCGGTATACTGTGACTTTCGGTACGGTATGATACCTTACCGAAAGATTCCGGTAAGGTAACGGTATGAATTTTCAAATACCGCGGTATACCGCTGCATACCGAAATTCGGTATATACCGTAAATTAAGGTATATACCGTAAACTAAGGTATATACCACAAAAATACAAACACAATTATATATAAAATATATTTTATATATTTTAAAATTATAAAATCTATTGTGAAATATAAATATAATTATGAATAAATTATATTTAATTTATTTTTAAAATTATAAATATAAATAATATTCTAAAAACTCTAATTTTCTATTTTAATTGATGTTGAAAGTTAGGTATACTGAAAAAGTAAGGTATACTGAACTTCGGTACGATATACCGACAATGAGGTACGGTATCGGTATGGAAATTCGTCACACCGAAAATAAGGTATACCGAAGTTCGGTATACCGAAAACTTTGGTAAGGTAAAGGTATGACTTTTTCGCATACCGTATTTACGGTAAGGTATACGGTATGGTGGTTTCAGTAAGGTATATCGTACCTACCCACCCCTAGTCTCCACGTCTCAAACATTTTCACTCCCACATGCTTTAGGAGTATTTTTTTTTTTCCACATGTTTTAGGAGATTTATTTTTAAAGTTGTACCGAAATTCTACTCCAGTGATTAGCTGCTTATATATAATGACTAAAAATTCCTAACGATATAAATTAAAGTATTATATTAAATGACGGACGTAAAATATAGGAGAAAAGAATTGATTCACTAAGTTTTCGAAATATTGTGTCAATCAAAGCTTGGCACAAGTCTAGAACCATATTCGTTAAAGTTTCTACTGTGAAATATCAGTCACATATTCACCAATGTTGCTAGTTTTCGAGTCAAAAAAATCAAATTATGTCATTAATAAGAAATGTGTAGTGAATGTGAATAATAAGAATCTACCTTTTCTAGCTTAAGTGAGGATTTAAATTTACGATATACTCAATCTCACTCCTTTATATTATTGCTAGTTGAATGGTCACACATAAAAATTATAACTTAAATAAGTAAATTTGTCATATAAGTATGTATGATTTTTGCATTATTAGAGAGTAATGTATTGTGAATACTTGTATTTTATCGAATTACTCCCTCAGATCCTGAATATGAGTCCTATTTAGTTATGGCATGAGTTTTAAAAATGTAAAGAAAATGAGTAGAATAAGTTAGTGGAATATAGGCTCTACTTATATGGGGAGTGTTATATTGCTAACTCAATACTTAATAGCTAACTATAACTAAATAATAGTCATTAGATATTCAAATTAAAGGTCTAGATCATCAACTCCGAAATGTCAATACGATTAACAAAAAACGTCAATAAGGCCATAGGATTAATTCCAAAAAATATCAATAGGGGTATTAATGTCAATTAACTACAAAATTAGTTATAACTAACTTTTAAAAGAAATCTCAAAACTTTAAATTCATAATAACATATATCAAATTAAAGATAATTTTATAAGGATTCCAACGATATCCTACATGCATATGTTCCGACGTCAAAATTTTAAAAAAAATGACGAAAATTTTTAATTTTTTTGTACAACAGAAATGTCAACATACTATATAAAATATGTCAATATAATACATGTAGAATGTCAATATAAGCAATGGGTTAATATTCTTAAAGCATTGTGTTGACATTCTCAAAGCATTGTATTGATATTTTCGAAAGCTATGTTGACATTTTCATCCAAAACCCTAATTTGGAGTTTTTTTTATCTTTTTTGATTCGATTAATAAAAACGAAAATTACACATGGAAAGTTGTAGACCACACGTTTTCTAAAATCCTATGGCCTTAAATTAGTTGTAGTTAGCAATTAAATGATGAGTTAGCAATTGATCACTCTTCCTACTAATATATATTAGTTTTAGGGCAAATTGTCATTAAAGTCATGAACTTTCAAAATAGTTTGGTTTTTTTCGTGAACTTTAAATGGTGCATGAAAAGCCATGAACTTTACTGGACTGTGTGAATTTCCCGTCTGGCCCGACCTGATACATTTCCGACACAAACGTATCCTACGTGGCGCGCCGAAGGCATAACTTGGCATATAACAATTTAGGGTTCAATTCGAACTATGGAATTCATGCTACTTTTATGTTGAATTCGATTTGTGGAATTCGATTTGTATGTTTATGTAGATTTGTATACTCAATTCGATTTGTATGTTTTCATTTGTGCAACTTGGTCAGAGATTGCAAAGATAGAAGAGAAACAATCAGAATTAGTGGAGTTTTGCCAAGTCAAACCTCTGGCGCTCCACTTAGGATAAGTAATTGTGTTGGAAATCTATCGGGTTGGATAGGATGGGAAATTTGCACAGTCCGGTAAAGTTCATGACTTTTCATGCAATATTTAAAATTCACAGGGAAATCCAAACTATTTTGAAAGTTCATGACCTTATAGACAATTTGTTCTTAGTTTTATAACAAATGTGAGTGGAATAAGTTACTGAAATGTGAGGCTTACTTATCATTTATGGTAAAAGTGAAATATAACTCTTATTATGAGACGAATCGAAATAGTAAAACATGACTTATTGTGAGATGGAGAGAGTAAGCGATAAGAATACCATTAAAGCTCGTACAAAAATTTAACTAACTTGTTAGCGTTATATTTTTGCAATTTTGCCTATTGCATGCTATGTGCAGGTAAGTCAGAAATATTATCAGGACAGCTTTATGGAAAATACAAATATAAACAATTTGTTTAAATGTTACTAGGAAATCGATATTAGTTTTATAATTAATTTATAGCATCTAAACTTCACCAAAAAAAAATAATGGAAGTCCAAATCCGAACCCCATTCCAAACCCAAGTGCAAGTCTAGATCAATCTACAGGTTTTATTACACTGTGTAAAAATGATTTACTTGCCGCAAAAAAGTATTTAGCACGTTTTAAAAATACAATCAATGTTCGGGTGCGTGCGCATTTGTAATTTCAAATAAAAGAGTTTCGACAATATCCTACTACTTTTTAAAAAAAAAATAGATTAATTTTATCATTTTCAATTATTCACCAAAGTTTAACCTAGTTCTAAAAATGAACAGTTTAACATACTAGTACATCAATATAAATGTGGACCATGCAATCCATTAACACAACTTGACCATATTTTTCTTCTTATCTTACTTTATTAATTGATATTAAAACTTGTGTCATTTACAATTTTTTTTTTTACATCTTCAAACACTAAACTTAGTTTAAAACAAATTTGCAAATCTAGAAGATAGCATTCTATAAAAAAAAATCAAACACTAAACTTAGTTTAAAACAAATTTTGCAAATTTAGTACTCCCTCCGTTCCGGCTAAAATAACACATTTCTTAGCCGACAGGAGATTATAGGAACTATTAGTTAATATTGGAGAGAGAAAAGGTGGATGGAAGTATTTTAATAAAGAGAGAAAGAAAGATAAATATTTTAATAGGAGTGACAAAAAGTAGTTTGATGTATTAATTGAAGAGAAAAAAATTTCTAAAAAAAAAATATGTCATCTAATTTGAGATAAACTAAAAAGAAAAATGTAGTATTATATTAAGTGGGACAAAGTGGGACAAAGAGAATAGATAACATTCCAAAAAAAAAAAAAGTTAAAATGTGTTAATTATACTCTTTTAATACTCTTTTAATTTTACCATCAACAGAGCAAATTCTCTCTCTCCTCTCTCTCTCTCCATTTCAATTCCCAAATTGACCTGAAAAACCCTCCTTTGCCCTAAGAATTTCGGAGCTATGAATTGTTAGTCCATCACCATCACTCTCCAAACCCCTCTTTCTGGCAGGAAACTTCTCGCTGTTCCAACCTAATTCCAAATCCCCAAATGTGGCAGAGACATTTGGTCGAATACCTTGTCTGCCAGAGATGCTAGGGGCCGTTCAGCTCGGATTGTTAGCCGCCTGCGTTGTTCTGTTTGTTCCCATGGGTATGGCCGGCTGGCACTTGAGCCGCAATAAGATGCTATTCTTCAGCTGCGCCCTCTTCATCACCCTCGCCGTCGGCGTGCATCTCACGCCCTATTTTCCTTCAATTTCCGCTTTCCTTTCCGCATCCGAGGTAATCATTTCCACGCCGGCTATTTTGTATCATGATTCCTGCGTGCTTTTGCTTCATAGAGTTGTGTATAAAGATGTTAGGGAATGTGATGTTGATTCCAATTTTGATGATAACGAAAGTGTCTGTAAGAGGTCGTGGGATTGGATTAGGAATGGTGAGGTTGATGAGTGTGAGTTTCAGAAGCTGAAGAAATCCGATGCATCGGATTTGTTGAACGGATCGTGGGTGGTTGTTGCCGGGGACTCGCAGTCGAGATTGATGGTTGTTTCTTTGTTGGAGTTGATTATGGGATCTGAGGGTGTGGAGAAGGTTAAAGGGGATTTGTTCAAGAGGCACAGTGATTACTCGGTGATGGTGGAGGAGATCGGGATGCGATTGGATTTCGTTTGGGCTCCCTACGTTGCGAATTTAACTCAATTGACGTTGAGGTATAAGGGAAGTAAGGATTTCCCAGACATCTTGATGATGGGGGCGGGCTTGTGGGATATGCTGCACGTGAACAATGTCACAGAGTTTGGTGTATCGCTGCGGGTTTTGAGGGATAATGTGTTGGCTCTTTTGCCAGTTTCTTCAAGTTTGGTTGCTGATGCTGGCGGTGGAGGGGTGAGTGAGCCTAAAGCCTCTCACCTGTTGCATTTGTTTTGGGTTGGGATGCCGACGTTGATAACATCGATGTTGAACACTGCTGAGAAGAAGGAAAGGATGACAACTGCAGTGTACAGTTCTTATGATAACGAGCTTGCTGGAAGTAATCTCTTGCGCCAATCAGGCGGTCCCCTTTTGAAACTCGATATTGGTTTGTTAAGTGAATTTTGTGGCCCTCGCTGTACATCTGATGGAATGCATTATGATGAAGTTGTCTATAATACTGCCCTTCAGATAATGTTGAACGCATTGCTCATTGAATCTAATCAGAAACCCCAGTGATCACATTTTGTTCAAAAGGGATATAAGGTTCTTTAATATTTTTTGTATTCTTGAGGTCCAATATCGCGCGAGCTGCAGTTGTGTTAGTTTCTCGGGAGATTATGTTATTAGCTTTTCCTTCATTGATCAAGTCCTAACATGGTGGAGGCGAATTTTCTTTCGCTTCTTTGTGTGGTAGACAGATTAGTCGGAGAAACTAGTATGCCTCACGTCTGATTTTGATGTGAAGAAATACAGAATATTGTAATAGTTCATAGACACATGCTTTCAACCACCCTATAAAGGTTAGTGAAGTTTTTCTTTCCAATTTTTAGATGTTCTATTTTGGGATATACATCCTGAATTTCCTATGTCATTCAATGTGCTTTATTCCTGCCATGGGATATTTTCATGAGTGCAATTTCATTTCACTTCATCAAATACCTCGAGATTTGCAAAATGGCTTTTAGTTATAATTATAATAGTAGTAATTTCTGAGCCATCTTTGTTCTTGAGTATTTTCAGCAGTAACTTGTATGTTGTGTTGTAAAATACATGTGATTGTTATGTTTGTGAGGAAGATTGTAAATGCAATCGTAAATCCTATATTCCATTTGTAGTTGCAGTCGATATAGTTTGGGTTATGTTTTTGACAGCTAGATTTGTTAATTACTGATATTGATTTGATATTTAGATTAGTAAATCATTGCGTAAGAGATTGTTAATCGGTTTTGTTGAATGTGGGGAAAGATGATATGGTTGAATTGGGGTTAATCTTATGGTCGACTTTCGAGAGGAATCCCACTGTCCTTGACCGATACACTATTTGCATACTCTCGATTGAATGCATAGTTCATTTTATTTTTTATTTTTAGGATTTATGTATTGTCTATCTTTTTTGTTATTCATATTATTCTAATGAGTGTTTTGTTAAATTTCTTAATATATTATGCAAATTTAAGTGAAGCCAATTAAATTCATTGGTCCATAAAATACTAGTACTATAAGATAATATAATTAAATAACACAATTTATTAAATTAAAAAATAAATTCATTTAAATGAAATTGAAAAATAATTGACTATACTCTTCAAATTAAATAATTGGGTCAACTAATTAGAATTAATGAAAAAAAGGTATAGAATTCGTTTAAGAATCTGGCGCCATTTATCTTTTGCATCTCCAGTGGAGAGATATAGTTATATAATTATCATATTTACCTTTTTAATATGAAAGGTATTTGACAAGGTATTATACTTTTTTTCTATTTTGAATAGGTATCTTTACCTCTCCGTCAATGGAATGGTAAAATTTGATAACTATCATATTTGACTTCTTTTCATGAAAAACCTTTCTCTAATGGAGAAGGTATTTGAGAAGGTATTACACTTTATATTTTTAATGCATTTTGTACTATTATTTTATTTTTTAAAAATAATTTACCTTTCTATATATCTTTTCCCTTTAGAATATGTTACTCTTTGAAAATGTATATTTCACTTTTTGAGAAGGTAAATAGATAATATACCACATTTATTTACCTTTCCTAGTTGGAGATGCTCTAATACACGAATTTGCCTCCATTTGCTCCTTCACTTCAATACCCAAATCCTTCTCCATCTTATCTTTTGCTCCAATATACCTTTATCTTATCTTCTCCCCTTACCTCTACTTTCCACGTCCATCTATCTCCAGTAGTCTTTATCTTTTCTGGTTAGCCTCTTGCGCACTTTCATAGTCTTGCATCGCCGTTATCTTCTCCATCAAACTACTTTGGAGGATATGTAGCAAGACCAATCCTTCTTTCTTATGTCTTGTCTGCTCGAATTTTGATATAAAAAATTATTTTATGAATGAGTATTTATAGAGATTTGAATTTCCAATTGCGATAAAATTGAGTAAAAGTGTAACTAACTCTTTTTATTCTTATGATTAGCATTTATTGTAGATAGAAGAGAAGACTAATGTATTTTATTTTACTTTAAAATTATGGAATCATCATTCAACTATTGTCTATTAGACATCTTATTTGTATATTAAATTTATATTCAAAATTATTTTCACTTCCTCTTCCTCTTCCTCTTCCTCTAATTATTTACAAAAATAAATACAAAACTCCCCTTTTCAATATTTACATATTTCTATTTTCATTTTCCAATTTCTTACTACACTCTCTATCCACAATTTAAAGAGTCATTTTGTCATTTTGTTCATTATTTAAAAAATCATTTATTTTTTCTTCACTCTTAGTACGTGGATACCGTATTCCACTAACTTTTTACACTCACAATCCATTATAAAACTAACACTATCTTTAGCCTCCATCTTCTCTGCCTGTTTTCTTTTTCTATTTATTTTGTTCTAAATAATTATATTATTTTTTTAGTAACCATATACTAATAATATTAATTAATTTATGAATAAGTAATCTTATTCCATTTGAGTTAACAACATGTTTTTATATTTGAGTGAACTTCCTCATTAGTACTAACTTTTGAGGTTGTGACATCTCATACCCTTAATTAAACACAACAGTGCTAGATAATCCTAACATTTAGTATAATCACGATGTGATTTTTTGGACTGAAGCATCCTCAGGTCCTAAAAGGATATTTTTGTTCCCGAAATTATATGAAATGACCAAAAAACTGAAATTAATATATATATATATATATATATATATATATAGGGGAGTGATCAATTGCTAACTTTCTTAAGTTGCTAACTTGCTAACTCATCAACGCAGTGTATTAAAAATGTTAGCACGATGACATTAAAATGTCAACATATAATTTTGTTGAACTTCAATATAATATGTTGATATTATGTGTTGACATTTTGATGCCACTGTGTTGACATTTTTAATACACTGTATTGATGAGTTAGCAGAGTTAGCAATTTAAATAGTTAGCAATATAACACACCCCTATATATATATATATATATATATATATATGATCTTGTTAGGATGAGATTTTTAGGCATAATTGAGAAATGAATAATTGAGAAATGAGATGCAATCTCAACCACTAATTCACAAGATTAACTTAATGTCAACAACTATCACATTATGTCAACACGGGGGTATAATTGTCTTTTCAATTAAATTGTACTTGAAATCATTTTCTAAAATCCTCTCTAAAACTCTAGCTGCAAAGTCTTCAAATCTTCAAATCTTCAACATTCAAATCTTCAAATCTTCATCATTCAAATCTTCAACTCTTCAAATCTTCAACATTCAAATCTTCAAATCTTCAAGTCTTCAACATTCAAATCTTCAAATCTTCAACATTCAAATTTTCAACTCTTCAAGTCTTCAACATTCAAATCTTCAAATCTTCAACATTCAAATCTTTAACTCTTAAGTCTTCAAATCTTCAACATTCAAATCTTCAAATCTTCAACATTCAAATCTTCAAATCTTCAACATTCAAATCTTCATATCTCTTCAACATTCAAATCTTCAAATCTTCAACATTCAATAAAATAACACTTATTAAAATGTCAACAACTAAAAAATAACACTTATAATTCACATATCAATACCGAGAATATCGAAGGTCAACAACTCGTATTAAAATGTCAACAACTAACAAATAATACTTATAATTCACATATCAATATCGAGAATATCGAATGTTAACAACTCGTATTAAAATGTCAACAACTAACAAATAACACTTATAATTCACATATCAATACCGAGAATATCGAATGTCAACAACTCGTATTAAAATGTCAACAACTAAAAAATAACACTTATAATTCAAATATCAATAGCGAGAATATCGAATGTCAACAACTCGTATTAAAATGTCAACTAAAAAATAACACTTAAAATTCACATATCAATAGCGCGAATATCGAATGTCAACAACTCGTATTAAAATGTCAACAACTAAAAAATAACACTTACAATTCACATATCAATACCGAGAATATCGAATGTCAACAACTTATAGTTGACATTATATGTGTATAGTTGATATGAATTGTATATATAGTTGACATTATATGTGTGTAGTTGACATGAATTGTATATGTAGTTGACATGATTGTACATATAGTTGACATGAATTGTATATGTAGTTGACATGATTGTACACATAGTTGACATTATATTTGTGTAGTTGACATTATACGTGTGTAGTTTACATGAATTGTATATGTAGTTAGACATACATTATATATGTAGTTGACATGGATTGTACACATAGTTGACATTATATATGTAGTTGACATAGATTATATATGCAGTTGACATTAAAAAAGGAAGATAGCTAAATCTTGAATCTATCTCTTAGCAACTAATTTCTATTTTGAGAATATCACCAAACACATATTCTATTTTAACAGTTAATTTCCTCAGGTGTGGTTGATCTCAGAGATGAACTAGTACGACATCTCAATCCTATTTTAACAGTTAATTTCCTCAAAATCAGTACAAATTATTTTACAGAACTGGTCAAACAAACACATAATAGCCAACACAAACGACTAACAAGGTCACTCATGAAGTCTACAAATAAAATTTGCCAGCCAAAAATGTAAAACTCATTATTCCAAACAAAAAAAACTTTCTAGAAATGGCAACAAAGCTCTTCTGAAAGTCTGAATCCCAAAAGAATATAACAAAAGGATACCAAAAGAAACAATACAAATACATCAAGAATTTTGCCAATTCTTCTCCTAATGAATCGAACAGAAGCAATTTTATCCGGTGAAAGCAAATCAACTATTGCAACCATTGATTTCAGCTGAAGCAAACTCAGAAGCAATCAAATCAGAAGCAACCCCCAATTCTCTAGCTGAAGACACAGCAAAGCAAACTCAGCTCTTGAAATATCACAACGGCGCTCTCCTCCTCGAAAGAATCTCCGCCAACCTAATTTGGTACGGAAAATTCACCCCTTCTCAGCGCGCAATCGTCGCCGATTTCATCACCTCTCTCTCCCCTTCTCCCTCGCAATCTAACCCCTTCGTCGCTGCGTGGTGGAAAAAAACAGAGAAGTACTACCACCTCACCTCCTCCAAAAATCCATCCCTCTATCTCCACCTCAACTAGTAGATCCTCGACGATTCTTACTCAATCGGAAAATCTCTCACCGAAAAACACCTCATAGATCTGGCATCTAAAGGAGAGAAAATCAACGCGATTAACGTCGTAGTCGATGGTTTCTGCCAGAACCGGTGCGGCAGCCACGGATCTAAATCGAGCGTCGTGAAGGGGAAAAATCAGAAATCGACGATCTGAGGAGTTTTACTTCGAGGATATCTTGGCAAATCGACGATCTGAGGAGTTAAAAATTCTGATTTCGTGAAGATGGCGGTTACCTTCTTCGCAATCGCGGTGCTGCTGTCTCTCTCCTCGGCGGCGCAATCGGCTCCGGCGCCCGTGGCGGCGCTGGAATGCAAGAGCCTGGTGGCGAACATGGTGGACTGCCTGCCGTTCGTGACGGCCGGCGGCACAGCGCAGAAGCCGGAGGGGACGTGCTGCTCCAGATTGAAGACGGTGGTGAAGACGAATCCCCACACACAAGCTGAAAATCCTAAATTAAAACACAAAATTACCATTATACCCTTTCATAATAAATTAATCTAAAAATATTTTTTGTGTGGTAGAATCTGGATCACTCATTTAATAAAAATGAGTGGCTGATATTGCATCTCATTTCTCAATTAGCCTAATAAATCTCATTTAATAAATATTAATAAAATATATTAATATTTTAATTTATACTATATACTAATAGAACATATATATATATATATGATATAAAATTAATAGTATAATATAATATAATACTACATATTATATAGAATATATTAAATTAATAGAATATATATGCAATATTGTATTTAAAATATAATTCGATTTTTTGGTTTTTTATTGCGCCCGAATCGAACCTAGCGAAAAATCAAAATTTTTGTATTTTTAAAACCGAACCAAACCGAAAAAACTGAAAAAACAAACTGAATTTTAAAATTTCAGTTTGGTTTGGTCCAAATATTCGGTTTTCGATTTTTTTGCCCACCCCTACTCACAGCATGGACAATCCGGCCTCGTGTTGGTGAGGTAGATAAGCGAACCAACAAGGCTTTTAAAGAGTTGTGCATCAATTTTTTCAGATCCATCATCTTTCTGTAACTTATCACTTGTTTCCAGAGGAGAGAAAACTGGTTTGGGATTGCAGTTCTCCATGTGAAATTTCTTCAAGAGATCTTCAATGTACTTTTCTTGTGATATGAGTGTTTCTCCTCCAAATTGCTTCACTTGGATTCCAAGAAAATACTTCATGATTCTCAAATCTGTCATTTTTGAATTCCTCCATCATTATTTTCTTGAAATCTTCTATCATCTGTCTTTGTAGGTACCTATAGATAAGATCATCTACATAGATGCAAACAATCATCATGTCATTATTCTCTTTCTTCACATATAAAGAAGGCTCATTGGGACTACAATGAAAACCATCTTTGAGAAAATCCATCAATTCTGCTATTCCAGGCTCTTGGAGCTTGTTTAAGGCCATATAGAGCTTTCTTCAATCTGTACCCCTTGGCTTCTTCTCCTTCAACACAAAAACCTTGAGGTTGTTCAACTTCTTCTAACTCTCCATTTAGAAAAGCTGACTTGACATCGAGTTGAAATACTTGAAGCTCAAGCTGTGCTGCAAGTATAAGTACAACACGAATAGTCTTCATCCTCACAACTAGTGCAAAAGTTTATGTGAAGTCAATTCCCGGCTGTTGCGAGTACCCCTTCGCCACAAATCTGGCTTTATGATTTTGAATGCTTCCATCTTCTTCATATTTTGTTTTATAGATCCATTTCAATCCAATGACATATTTATGTATTGGCCTATCGACCAACTCACAAGTATTGTTCTTCTCTGTCATGGCAACTTCTTCCTCCATAGCTTTCCTCCAAATTTCTTTGTTGTTTGCAACTTCAAAATTTCCAGGCTCACTAGAATATAGAGCAAATTCGGATACTTCATATATTTCTCGTAATGAATGAGTCTTTCTTATTGGAGATTCTGGACTTGAATCTGCAACATGATCAGGAGGACTCTGAGGTGAAGTAGGATTTGGACTTTGAGGTGGAGGAACGCCATGATCTGTTACATTGTCTACATTTAATGATTCATAAAAATCATCTTGAGATAGATGCTCAACTGATTTTCCTTCCCAACTCCACGATATTGTTTCATCAAAGATAACATCTCTTGCAACCACGATCTTTCGAGTAATCGATTGTAGAGATGATGCCTTTTGGCTCGTCACTGTAACCAACATATATCGTTTTCTCACTTTTCTCATCAAATTTATCTCTATTTGGAGTAGAGATATGAGAATACACAATGCTCCCAAAAATCTTCAAGTGATCTATATCAGGCTTTTTCGGCTTTTTCTTGTGCCATGCTTCAAATGGAGTTTGATCCAAAACAACTTTTGTAGGACATAAGTTGAGAATGTAGTTAGCTGTATGAACAAATTCGGCCCAATAAAATTTTTGGTAGTTTTTTTTCAATCATCATGCTTCTGGCCATTTCGATGATTGTGCGATTCTTCCGCTCGGCCACTCCATTTTGTTGGAGACTCCTCTTAATAGTGAGCTTCCTGTGAATGCCACTATTCTTGCAATAATCCAAGTGGTGTGAAGATAAACTCACCTCCACGATCAGTTCGAAGTGTCTTTATTTGATGATTGTCTTGCTTTTCTACAAGGATTTAGAACTTGAGGAATGCAGAAAATGCCTCGGATTTTTCTTTTAGAAAATAGATCCACATCATCCTTGTGAAATCATCAACAAATAAAATAAAGTACCTCTTTCCTTCGAGAGAGAGTTTTCTTGAGGGACCCCAAATGTCTGCATGAATGAGTTCCAATGGTTGCTTAGCTCTCCACGAAGTCTTTGGGAATGGAAATCGATGCATTTTCCCACAAATACATTCTTCACACATTTGACTGTTTGATTCAATCTCCGGAAGGCCAATCACCATATTCTTTTTCTTCAGAAGTTGCAATCCGTTCCAATTGAGATGTTCATATCTCAAATGCCATATTCCAGATTGATCAACGCTTTCTCCAGCAAGAGCCACTTTTTCTTCTATAGGCATGACTAAGGGAAACACCCGGTTTGAACTCATTGGCACGGAAACAACAGAGCGACTATTCTTCTTGTCAACTATGTTGCACTTTCCATCATCAAACACGACGGAATAACCTCTTTGTGTAAGTTCTCCAACACTCAGAAGGTTGCTTGTTAGATTTGGAACATAAAGTACATTGCTTATAAATCTTTTTTTGTTACCACATTTGGTGGGAACGACGATGGTTCCTTTTCCTTCGCAATGATGGATCTTCCCATCACCAAGCCTTACTTCCGAGGTGAAATCTTGATCGAGTTCGACAAAGATATTTCTGTTCCCGGTCATGTGACTGTTGCAACAGCTGTCCATGTACCATTTCTCTTGTGATTGATGTTGGGAAATCATACAAGAGAAGAGTTGCTCACCTTCATCTTTAGAAAAATGTGCTTCATTTTGCTTCTCTTTTTTCTTTTGATGGTAGCATTCCTTCTGGAATGATTTGAACTCTTGCACTTTTTGCATTTGAAATAACACTCTTTGTGATATGAGTAGTCTTTTTGCAAATTTTGCAATAAAAACTAAAATTCCTCGACTAATCTCCTCCTCTTCCTTGGAATGATCCACCCTTGTTTTGAAATGTTTGTCCTTGGAATTTTCTTTTGCTTTGTTGTTTTGGGTGCGAAAAATTCATCAACCCAAATGCTTGCTCTAGAGGCTGATTTGAAGACCTTCAAATTCTTTCTTCATGCTCTTGAATAGGGCTGGGGAAAAATACCGAAAAAATGATATATCGCTCGCATCGTATTGAAAAATATTGAAAAATTATCGAATTTTCGATACGATACGATATTGTATCGTAAGTTTTCGATACGATAACGATATGAATTTCCTTATATCGCGATATATCGTTTTATATCGAAAATACGATATATATCAAAAAATTTCGATATATCGATATTTTCGATATATATCGATATTTTATTTTCGATATATATATCGATATATATCAAAAATTTCGATATATATCAATATTTAACGATATATCGAATTTCGGTACGATATATCGAAATATCGATACGATAACGATATGAAATTTTTTTATATCGAAACTTTCGATACGATAACGATATGAAATTCTTTCATATCGATATTTTCGATACGATACACGATACAGCGTTTTCGATACGATATATCGTATTGACCCACCCCTACTCTTGAAGAGAGCATGTAATAAGATCATGTAGTGTATAAGTTGATAAATCCTTAAACTTTTCAATAGCGGCAACAATATAATCATATTTTGGTGGAAGACTCCGAAGGACTTTTTGAACTATTTTCTTTTCTTCAATTACTTCTCCAATACTTCTAATTTGATTCACGATCTCGGCAACTCGGGTACGATAGATTTGTATGGTTTCACCATCTTTCTTTTGATAAATTATGAAACTCTCTCCAAAGAGATTGTAGTTTGATAGAAGTTACCTTGTCGTTGTCGTGAAATCCTTCCTTCAATGTATTCCAAGCTTCTTTGGATCGTTTGATACTACGAATTCTTGGATATATGGATTTACTCAGCCCTTGTTGAATAAATCTCAAGGCACTTGCATTTCTTTTCACATTTTTCTTTAAGTCGTTTTGTTAAATTTGGCTTCATTCCTCTCCATTAGTATGTTATTGTGGTGGTTCTTGAAATCCATCTTCCACAATATCCCATAGATCTTGAGACAAAAATATAGTCTCCATTTGATTACTCCAATAATCGAAGTGCTCTCCTTCGAAGATAGGAACTTGATTTGGAGTATAAGAAAACATGGAAATGCTTGATTCCATGTTAAAGATCAAGGCTTTGATACCACTTTGTTGAGTATAGGAATTGATAATAGTATTGTGGCACTTTTATATTTGGAGAGAATATGGATATTGATATATTTCACTAAATAGTGAATATGATATTTTTATTGGATGATTAAAATTGTGGAGATTACAATAGTATTTATAGATAGATACATGACTATTCACTAAGGGACATGGCTCTACATTAAGGGAACACGACTATTTACTAAGGGCCATAACTCTTCAATAAGGTATATGACTCTTCATCAAAGTATACGACTCTTCAAGAAGGTACATGTCTATTCATTGAGATCCATGACTGCAAATTACTTTTTCAACAGTTTGGCTATGGCTTGCCCCACGATTTGGTGGAGTTGCTCCATTCCCTGCCATAACGCGTCTTTTGCTTGCTGACATGATTGCGCTAGATTTCCAGGATCCAAACGATGTTGTTTAGGCAATGGCTCCAGATGTGGTAAGAGAACCTGTTTCCAAACAAAAGTCTGTAGGTCATGCGCAGGTGTGTGCAGAGTAGGAGTGCAGGTTGGTGGTAAATTGACTAAATTGCCCTTCTAGCCATTTGGGCATTTTCGTTTGAAAAAATGGCTAAAAACACTGCATCCGTAATTATATTATCTGGCGATATTATTTTTTGTTAGGGGTTTGTGGTGTCACAACCCCGAACATTAGGGACTAATGAGACATGTCACTCTTTATATTTTGTTTTATACAAATTGTTTAATTATAATTAATTATTAAGATTAATTACTTTGTAAATACTGTATTTACATTTAAAATTATTAATAAACATGGTTAGATTTATTAAATAAGTGATAAACATGAATTACATTTATACATTTATTTAGTGGTAGTAATATTTAAATTTTTATAACAAATTTTATGAAATAATATGATGAATGGTGGAATACCGAAAGAAATAATAAAAAATATAGATGAAAAGAACATAAGATATATAAAAAATAATTTATACATTAAAAAATTAATTCATTGTAACAGTTTACAAGAAATAAAAACAAAACTAATTTATATACAAACAAGATATATAAATAAAAATAGTATATAAAATAATTTATATATTTCTTCAAAAGAAGAAAGAAAAAATAAGAAAGACAAAAGGAGGAGAGAGGTGTTAAAAGACAGGAGATCCTCTCCGGTTAAAAGAAGAGTAACTTTCGATATATACTTGTGTAGTTTATAACGGTGTATTAATAAATACTACTCCCTCCGTTCATAAACAATAGATCATTTTTGTCATTTTGGGACGTCCACAAAAAATAGTTCATTTTCTTAAAATGGAAAGTTTATCTCTCATACTTTTTCCATTTTTTTTCCCTCTCTCATACTTTACTCATTTTTTCTCCTCCTCTCTCGTACTTTATCTATTTTTTCTCCCCCTCTCTCTTACTTTACCAATTCTATATTAAAACTTGTGTTATACACAAAGTGATCTATTTTTTGTGGACGAATTGAGGAAGTATATTAGTAAATGTATTAAGTAATCCGTAGTGTGGACCAAGGGAGTATATATCTTCAAAATTAAATATCAAATTAATATTGTGATCTAGATTGATCTCATGAGTCATGACTCACAACCAATTTGTGGTCTGAAATGTGAGCAGGCGCAATTAAGAATCAATACGTATCCTAATTATAATTAAAATATAATTATAATTTATGTCGAAGCATCTGCTGGTGTCTGGAAATAGGAGGCGGGTGGATTGTGACGTGGCGGAAAAGAGCAGAAAGGTTTGGCCCACCCATATTTATGGTGAGAGAGAATAATAGACAATTCATTAATCACCTTCTACAGCTGATTAATAGTAACTAATCTTTCATTTTTACATATTTATCTGGTCTTTATTTTATATCGTTTTTTATAATTATAAATCACATTTTTAATACTTGAGGAAATATTCACCCCAAAATACTATTTAAACAAATTCATTTTTCTATTTATATCCTAAAGGATATTTTAGACATTGACAAAACTAATATCAAAAATAATATTATAATATCTTATCTCATTCTTTTCACTCTTTATACTATTATTATTAATTAATATTAATATTATTATTTTGATGTTATAAATTAATAATTAATTTATTCTTTATTATCATTTAAATATACTTAATTATTATTTTATATTAAATTAATAATTAATTAATATAACCTTAATCAAAATTTAAAATTGTGAATTTTATTCATAACGATAAAGAGTTAAATATTTTTAGTTAGGTGTTTCAACCCTAAAATGAGTATAAATAATTTAATTAAAAAATATTCAATTAATTTGATTACTTTAAATAATTATTTTATTAGGTGTTTTGTTATTGATTTATAATATGAATGCAATTAGATGTATGTATGAAACACTAAAAAGAAAGAAGAGAAAAGAAAAAAGAGGAAACATAAACTATGAAGAAAAAAAGAAGAAGAAAGGAAGATAAAATACTAAAAAGAAAGAAGAAAATGAAGAAAAAAGAAAGAAGAAAGAAGAATAAACTAAAGAAGAAAAAAAAAATAAGAAAGGAAGAAAAAATAATCACATATTTGATTCTATTTAATTGAAATTTTCAAAAATATCCTCCATAACAATTACATGTTTGAAACTTAGAGTTATTTTTGTTATAGGGTACCAAAAATGATACTCCCTCCATTTCGCCATAGTTGAGGCGGAACTTTTGGGCACATAGTTTTAGAAATGAATGTTGGGTGTGTTAAATAAATAGATAAAAAAGTAAGAGAGAGGAAAAGGTAGAGAGAATAAAGTATGAAGTGAATAAAGTAAAGAGAATAAAGTAAGAGAGAGTAAAGTAAGAACGAGAAAAAAGTTACCATATATGGAAATGACTCAACTATGAAGAAACTTCCCGAAATGGAAAAATGATTCAACTATAGTGAAACGGAGGGAGTATAAAATAAATATCAAGTACCATTTATGTATAAAAGTGAAAGATCGGGTATCATTTATGTAGTTCACTATTTTTCTTTAATTCAAAGTACCAACGATAAAATTATTATGCTAAACAAAGATATGTCAATGTGTACAACAAAGTACTCCCTCCGTCCCGGCTAAGATGACACATTGCTTAGCCGGCACGAGATTTTAGGAGTTATTGGTTAAAGTGTTTAATTGGAGAGAGAGAAAGTGGTGTAAGTATTAAAGTAGAGAGATAAAGAAAGATGAATATTTTAATAGGAGTGAGAAAAAGTGGTTGAGTGTATTAATTGGAGAGAGAAAGTTACCAAAAAAGGAAATGTGTCATCTTAGTTGGGACAAATTAAAAAGGAAAACGTGTCATCTTAAGCGGGACGGAGGGAGTATTTGTTATCCTTTGTGTTAAACCATTTAAAAATAGAGAGAGTTATTAATTTATTTTGTCTATGTATTTCTTTTAAATATTTCCTTGAGAAATATCCTCTTCAATATTATCGACTTCTCTCTAGCCTTTAAACTTCAATTGTGCTAATTCGCTCGAATTCGGGCCAATTCATTTGGGTGCGGGTTATTTTGGTTATGAATTTTTTGGATTATAAATTTTCGACCATAACTCTATATCTTTGGGTTTCGAGCTAATCCACGAACTATTCGGGTCAAAAGTGATCTTATGTGTGACTTTCTATCAAATCCAATATTCTAAGTTATAAAAAAACAGATTGTCGCAAATCGTAAATTAGTAAGTGATCAAGAGAAAAAAAAATAGGAATTGAAAATTGAAACAAAATACATAAACATATCGTGAATCTAACTACAATTAAATGGAAATCATGCATTTCAAATCAGTTGAGTGACATTCTTAATTGTATACCCAAAAAATAATTCTAACTTTCCATTTGAGAGAGAAGACATGATTACCATATATACTTCATATCAATGATACGTTTGATAATGATATTACAATAAATACATCGTATTATATTTTTAATTATATTTTTATTTTAAATGTTCAACCCATGGGCTAACCCACAACCCACTCGGGCCATCCCGCATAACCCGCTGACCCGAACGGGTCAGTCCGTGTAGCCCTATTCTGCATTTGAGTTGTAATTTTTCGGCCCTAACCCTATAATTGTACCGGGTTATTTGGGCAACCCACGAATTTCGAACTAGATTGACGTCCCTATCTATACATATGTTACCGAATTTCTGCATGGGAATTTTGGGATCTACCTATAGTGTCTTATTTAATTTTCTATTTTCTAGTTTCTAGTTTCAAGATTTGGATATGTTTTTTAGGTTATATTCTAAAGTCACATTGGATAGCTATATTTCGTGATATTAGAACATCTACTAAAAATCAATCTTATAATTCTCCGCAACCTATTTTGTAGTTGCCACTTGAATATTTAAAAATTCCAATCTTTAACGCAATCAGCCACAATTTTTTTTTTTACTATTTTAATATTTAATGAAAAATTAAAAACATCAAAATAACATAAATTAAACACAATACTAAAACTTACTCCCTCGGTCTCTTAAATTTTAGCCACATTTTTTATTTTCGTCTGTCCCATAAAATTTCACATTTCATTTTTTACCATTTCTGATAGTGGACTCTATATTCCACTAACTCATTTTAACTCACATTTTATTATAAAACTAATACATAAAAGTAGGACTTACTATCCACTAACTTTTTCTACTCATTTTTCGTTACATTTCTTAAACCCGTGCCCCGACAAAGTGTGACAAAAGAGATGGAGGGAGTACATATTAAAAAAAAAAAGGTAAAAAGAAAAAGTTACATAGGAACTAAAAAAAACTAATTGAATAAAGAAAAATGACACATCAATTGTATCCTAATCGTGGGTGAAGCATGTTGATCATTTTCTGATACATTTTCTTCACACTCTGCCTCGGGCCTCCTCGAAGTTGGTCTTGGTGGCGAGCAGCGGCTTCGACAATAGTGCATTGATCAGCCCTTGGATGTGGACTTGCTTCATGTGGCTCGGTTGCTTTAGCCTTCCACTTTCTATTGGCCACTTTTAAGCCCATGAGACAACTTTATCTTAGCACTTGTGTGCCAAAATACTCTACCATAGGAGAGTCAAGTCGAAGGCATCGCCACCGCTGATGGTGCAGCTGCCATTGACACTGATCTTGGTCTTCTTCAGGCCCCTACACTCGTAACCCGATTAGAATTTTGTAAAATTCCTTGATGAGGAAAAAGACGCCGTTGTACTTGAACTTGAGACTCATATTGTCATTGGAGTACGTCTTCGTGACTATGCTGCGGAATGTCTCCAAACTTTGGAAGTTGGGGCACATGCTTTTGGTGTTTTGGTAGATGGCGATAAATTTGGAGACATCCATTTGGACCCAGTGGTACTTCTTCAAGAGACAACCCTAGATTTTGTTGACTCTTTGGTTGTTCGCAAAGTTGGGTCCTCAGAGATGTTGACCCAGCACTTAGTCAGTACCATCATCTCCTCCAGGCTACAGACCTTGCAACCAACTAGGTGAAACCTCCTTTACTTTCCCTTCCCCTTTGCAGGCGAGTTCGTAGCCCCATTAGGAGGTGATGGCTCCATGCCTGAAATCTTGTAGTAGTCGGTGTCTATAAGGAAATCAGCGTTGGGTCAATGGTGGAGTCATGCATTCTTGGGGTACCCAAATCTTGGGGATCCGTGACCAGCCGATACACATCGCCTTAGTGTCCTGCACCAGCAAAGTTAGGATCCCATCTCGCAACTCGGTAAATGTTGTGGTAAGCTTGCTGAACAATCAAGTCCATGGCTCTTAGTTGGGGAAGTACGTGGAACCATAATTGAGTCGTTTTTTCATTTTGGAAAGTTTCTTCATGGTTGAGTCATTTCCCTATATGGTAATTAACTCACTTTTCCTTTCCTACTTTATTCGCTTTTCTATTTTGTTCTCTCTACTTTTTCTGTTCTCTTACTTTTCTTTCTTTTCATTTAACACAACAAACATTTTTTCTTAATTTTCATACAGAAAATAAACATCTCAACTAGGGATGTTAATGCAGCCTGCAACCCGTGGCTGGCTCGAATAGCTTGCCAAATTAATAGGGGTTAGGGTTGAAGAATTATAGCCCGATAAAATTACAACTCGATTAACCCGCAACCCGTTTAGGTCAGACCCGAAAACCCGATGAGCTGACCTGAAAGCCTAGTAAAATTTCTCCTCCCTCCGTCCGGCATTAGGAGTCCCGATTGAGTTGGGTGCGGGTTTTAAGAAATGTTTGACTGTGTAATAATTAGAATGTGTGATAATGAAATGTAAGACCCATTTGCATTAATATTTGTTTTATTCTTTGGATGTGTTTTTACTTGTGCATTTTAGTGTTTTATTTTATAATATTTTTCTTTCACTTTTTATGAAAATATCTAACCGGGACTCCTAATGCCGGACGGATGAATCTGATCAACTGGGACTCCTAATTCCGGACGGAGGGAGTATTATTCTATTTGTTTGACTCTTAATTCGACACTTCATTATTTATTATTATTATTATTATTATTATTATTATTATTATTATTATTATTATTATTATTATTATTATTATTTAGATAATAAAAAGATTAACTTTCAATCTTATATTAAATACAAATTATACATTAAACTTTAATTAATACAATAATGGATAAATAACGTAGAAATTTTAAATTCACTAAAAAAATATTTAAAATTTTAAAACATGCTTTAAAAAATTTTAATGTTTATTTTTATTTGTATAAATCTCAAATATTAGTATTTGATCATGTTAATGTTTAGTTTAAGCATATACCTCAAATTTACTAATTAAATGATTTATATTTTATAAATATAACTAATTTTTATCATTATTTATTGGGCTTATCACATGTTAATTTTATCGTTAACAATCCGATTAACTCATTGGGCTAGCCCGAAATTCGAGCTTTTAAGGTTAGAATTGAACTTTTATAACTCGGAAAATCACATCCCGGTAGCCCCCATCCAATTGATCCGTATCCATAAAGCTGACCCGAAACCGCTAGATCAACCTGATTGATATTCCTATAGTCTCAACTATGGATGGACGAAAGTGAGCAATGAAATGTGCGATGAAAATATAAAATTGGCCATCAATGAGTACTGTGAAAATGAAATATCATATGTTATCCGGTCAACATTTTTAGGCAACATATATGTTGCACTCAGAATTCCACTAGAAATTCGCCAAGTGGCTGGAAATTTTTGGCGAGTAAACGTTACTCCCTCCGTCCGGCATTAAGAGTCATATTTTTCCATTTCGGTCCGTCTCCAATTAAAAGTCACACTTCATTTTTACCATAAATAGCAAGTAGGTCTCATATTCCACTAACTCAATTCACTCACATTTTATTATAAAATCAATATAAAAAAATGGGTCTCACATTCCACTAACTTTTTCAACAACTTTTTTTTACATTTCTTAAAACTCGTGCCCGGTCAAAGAGTGATTCCTAATAGGGGACGGAGAGAGTAGTTTTGTATAGATGCGAGCACTTTAAACACAAAAAGAGCAGTAGTGGGGCCACTCCCAGCATCTTCACGCCACGTGTTGAATTCCAGCCACATGATTCCATCAAATTTTCGAGACTTGTATTATAATTTTTTAACTATATTTTCACGCTGACGTGGCGGCCTCAACCTCCTCTTTTCATTCTTCTTCTCCACAATCCACAAATGACAATAAGTTTCTTCATCCAGATATTAATTTTTCTCATCTTTACCTAAAATCCGAGCAACATATGCCTCTTCTCACTTTAATCACCATTTCCTTCATTAGTTTCCAATAGTTTTGCTCATATTTCACTTTTTGTCCAAAAGCGGAAATGAGATATAGTATTTGGTAAAGTAGTCGGATATTTTTCCTTCAAAATTCGAATTTTCTTGGATTTGGAATTTTATTTTTTTTAAGTTGAGGAATAGATATTAGTAGCGGAGAGGTTGGAGGACTTGTGGAACGAGTACAGCCATGGCAGTTGAGGTGAGATCGAGGCATCAATTTTACTACTACCTCTGTCCCCCAAATTTTAACACGGTTTGACCCGACATGGGTTTTAAGAAATGTAATGAAAAGTGTATTGGTGGGATGTGGGTCTTGTATTAGTTTTATAATAAAATGTGAGTATAAATGAGTTAGTGGAATATAAGTTCCACTACCTAAAATGGTAAAAAGTAAAGTGTTTCAAACTTTCAGGGACGGACTGAAATGGTAAACTGTGTCAAAATTTGGGGGACGGAGGTAGTAGTATATTTCTAATTAATTACATTCTATTTAGTTTTATGTACGATTTCCAGACTTTTCTGTTAAATTTGTTGTAGGAATATTTTTTTGTTTTCCTCTTTTAATTTTTAATTTTCCAAAGAGGATCAATGCGGGGGAGCATCTAGAGAGAGTGATGTTTCTATATTAGAAATGCGTTGTGTGTGGGACGGAGGGAGAATTAAGAGTTTTGATTTGATGGGTCCATGCTAGCTAATAAGGAAGATTTGAAGAAAGATCTAGTTTGGACAGTGTTATTATTTTCTGGTGTAGGAAAAGCATGATAAGGCCACGGGTGCAAGTGAGGAGGCTATGCAGTCGAATCCGTATGCGTATGCTCTTAAGGTGATCGGTCCGTATGCAGTTGTTTGAGTTCACTCCTAAGGTTTAGTATTGCAGATAACAGTGCTCTTGCAACTTTGTGAGTGATTTTGGTGTCCTATGTTTGTTGGGACAGGTAAGAAAGCCATATACGATTACTAAACAAAGGGAAAGATGGACTGAGGAAGAGCACGAGAGGTTCCTCGAGGCCTTGAAACTTCATGGTCGTGCGTGGAGGAAAATTGAAGGTGTTGTATGCATGTCTTTTAGTGAATGATTGATTGATTCTGAGGAAATTGTGTATTCTCTTTTGCAGAGCATGTGGGTACAAAAACAGCAGTGCAAATCCGAAGCCACGCACAGAAGTTTTTCTCCAACGTTAACTGTTCTCATAAGTATCATTATGTCCATAAGCTCCTTTAAGTAAGGCATCCAAACTGCATTGATTTTAACTTAATTTAGGGTTAGGTTTTTCCGTGCTTGAGTGTGGATAGTTGTGGTGTTTCAGGTTTCGAGAGAGAGTACTAATGGAGAAGGAAGTAATGCAAAGCTTATTGAAATTTCTCCTCCAAGGCCTAAGAGGAAGCCGGTGCACCCTTATCCGAGGAAGCCTTATTCAGTGGTTAAGAAGTTAATGAAATCGGTATCTCAAGACATGACGGAACAAGATACACAGTCTCCTACTTCTGTGTTATCTGAGAATCATTCGTACACATCTGCCAGAGCTGATTTGTGTACTCCAGAAGGTAGCTCGTCACCAGTCTCATCTGCTCTTGCTTCTTGTGGTACCCAAGTACCTACAATATCCAAACCAATTCACGAAGATGGAAAGTGTAATCCTGATGAAGAAGTTTCTCTGGTACTTGCACGACTCTCAAATTAGTAGGCCAGCGTTAATTGGTTTACATATTCTCCAACTCATAACTAATGCAGTATATGTTTGTTTCTACGAAACAGAATATGGAGCTTTTGGCTCAAGACAGTGACCTTGCTCAAGAAGATCAATCTGCTGTTCAACACCTGAAGCTTTTTGGTAAGAACTTGTTAGTGAAGGGTTCATCTGGAACATCTCTTTCGACCATCGAGAGAAATGAAGGTGGGGACGTATCATTCCCTTTGAAAGTGATACCTCTGAAGCTAACTGTTGAGCATGTGGATGCGTCGCCTCTGGTTCCTTTTCCATGGCTGATGCTTTCATCAAGTTCGACCCAGCAAGTTATCGAAAAGAAATGCCATCTCGACAATAATGACGAGAAGGGGGCGTCTTCTAGTGGTTCCACAACTGATTCAGACAGAGAAAAGAGCTCGGATACTAACAGGAAGAATGCAAATGCACTCGCCTCTAGATTACGTAAGAGGGCTTCTGCAGATTTTGAAGATTATAGAAAAGGTTTTGTTCCGTACAAAAGACATTCACGACAAGCTGAGAAACACCGGAGCCGCATTTGCTTGTAGCCCCAGCCAATATGCATAGCCAAGTAACATTTTTTTGCTCTCTTTCTGAATTGAAGGCTATAATATATTGTGCAGGTACTTGATTTCCTAGGCAATCTTTGATTTTTGGGTTGTAATATTTTCAATCTTTAATGTTTTCGGTCATTCGAAACACAACTGTGTATCCTAATGGAAACTTGTGTTTTCTTGTGTTGTATAAGATTCAGAACAATTTCGACATACTGTGTTTTCTCCCTGTTTTCCCTGTGGGATCTATTGTTGGTACATATGTCTTCTGCTACAACCCAAGCTTAAAAATGATTAAAAAAAAAAAGTAGAAAAGAAAAGAAGGCACGAGATCGATCATTTTTTGATATGGAGATAATGAAAGATGTGTGGCGTACGTACAACATAGCAAGAAGTGAATGGTCTATGTCGCTCACAATACGATATTATTAATATCTTTCTGATCAATCTGGTGATCTTGAATAATTAGGAAAGCCATTTTTTAATACAATTGCCAAAATTAAAATTTCAACTAACAAAAATTTGATCAAATTTTATTATTGAAATAACTAAGTTAACCCAGGATAAAACCAAAATTTTCTAAATCAAATTCGACTGGCATGGTTGAACTGAATATGACGAGCGCCACTTAACATCTCCTACTACACATGTGGGATCCACTTAGGGATGTCGATGTAGCCCGCAATCCGTGGGCTGGCCCGAATAGCCCGCTAAATTTATAGGGTTAGGGTCGGAAATTTCTAGCCCGATAAAAATAAAACCCGATAAGCCCGCACCCGATTAACCCGCAACCCGTTAGGGCCAGACCCGAAAACCCGATGGGCTGGCCCGATAACCCGGTAAAATTTATATTTTTCAATTTTTTACTCCTAATTCGACACTTCGTTGACTAATTTTATGACATAGATAACTAAAAAAAGATAACTTTCAATTTTATGGTAAATATATAAATTATATATTGAATTTTTATTAATATATTAATTGTTAAATAAATTAATCTCACTAAAAGAATATTTAAATTTTTAACATGCATTAAAATTTCATGAAATATCACAAATATTATTATTTTATGATTGAGTTTAAGCATATATATATATATATCAAATTTATCATAATTAAATATTTTATATTTTATAAATATAACTAATTTTCATCATGATTTATTGGATTGTTCGAGCCTTAACCTTATCGGTAGCAACCCGATTAACCCGTCGGGCTAGCCCGAAACCCGAGCTTTTAGGGTTAGGGCCGAACTTTCACAACCCGACAAGCCCGCACCCGATTGACCCGCAACCCGAGTAGGGTTGGCCCGAAACCCGACGGGCCGGCCCGATTGACATCCCTAGATCCACTCATGTTTTTTTTTTTGTGTGTAGCAGGAAATGACGAAATGTAGTAGGAGATGTTAACAAGACGTAGCCGTAGTTGCGAAATCCAAAAGTATTTAAAAGAAAATTGCAAAAGAGGAGTAGAGCTAAAAATTCAGAAAAATCCAAATACAAGATTAGTTCCAAAAAAAAAAAAAATTCTTGGAGCACCAAAACCAAACAAAGAGAGAAACTTAAAACTTCTAGGCCGAAATAATCAGTTATGGAATAGCTGTCGTACCACTTGAGCTTCAAAGTTGTTGACGATAGTCGTGTTTCTTCCTTTAAGCACTTCGCTTTGCTGGAGATTCCCCATGCCATAAAAGGAGATGGAGCTGGTGCAGCACAGCACACGCCTGCACCTATTCCATTTGCTTTTCTACCATGAGTGGAAAAGCACGACAAAGAATGTCAACGCCAACCTGGTTAAAATCTGCAGCACCGGGCACTTGATGAGCAGTTTCCCCACTCTCAACTTCTTCACATGCTACTACTATGTTACAATCTTATCAAATCAAAATCTATCAAATAACTACCGCAAACAAAACTCGATGCGTGTGGAGAACTTTTCCCTCGTTCCTACATCACTTCTACACCTCACTTGTCTGACTGTCAGCAATAAGCCATGGATGCTGCAGGCATTGCTGGGCCGTTGGTCGTTTATCAGGATCAAAATCAAGTATGGGACATAGAAAACTCGCCAATTCACGTGCATCATCATCAGAGAACTTGTATTTATCAACAAGTAATCGATCAAGGGACCCATACTTCAGCCTTCTAATCCTCTTCAAGTCCCCATATCTATCAAAGTACTCCTTGGATCGTGCACCAGTAGTAGCAATCTTAAGCATTAACCAATGAGAGTCAGCAAATATTGCTTATAACTTGAATTTTTATAGGGACATGAGATGTGCATCTTTACCTTGCGTGGCATCTTTCCAAGGAGCTCCATCATCATAGCAAGGTGATCCTGTAAAAGGAAATCCATCATATGACATATCGATTGACACCACTTCTGGCAAACTACTTGTGTAAAAGCACCCCAAAAAGGTGGAAAGTACAGGACTTGAGGTTGCTCAAAAGCTACTACTTTGCTATCCTAAAATTGTTGTAAATAAAACAGCACAGATACAGTACTATTATAGTGGCATAGCTAACTGGTGTTGTCATCCAATCAGGAGGTGGGATAGGAATACTAATTAATTTTAATCACCAATATTTATCCTAAAATCTCCAATCGATCATATCTGTGCATCTTAAACTTTTAGATTTCAAATTTAAAGCATTACTGAAGAGACGAGCAATGAAGTGTAGATTACTACCTCGTCCTCGCTGAAACCTTGTCCGTTCTTGGGAGCAAACATCATTTCTCCCGTTGCAAGTTCAAAAGCCGTACAAGCAAATGACCACATATCAGCAGCAAAAGAATAACCAGACTGGAGTATAACCTCTGGTGCTCTATATTGTCTTGTTTGAATTTCATCAGCAAGTGGCCTATCACCCCAACATGCATTTCCAAAGTCCACAACCTTACATGTGAAATCTATCCCATCCAAGTTTCTAGGAGGCTTTGGAGTCCTGCCTACCCCATCTCCTATACCAATTCGCCTTTCTGAGATTCTTGCAACTGCTCTTTTTGCCCTTTGTTTTAGTCTTCTCTCAATTTTACTAATAACTGAGACTCCTCCATTTGGGTTTCCCTCAGGCCTTTCAAGGATGGGAGTCAATCCTGACCTGATCGGATCTTTTGAAGGATTAATGGTGGAACATAGAAGAATGTTCTCAGGTTTTAGATCAGTGTGTATGATTCCTAGCTCCCGATGCAAGTAATCGAGAGCAGTCAAAATGCATCTGCTTATCTCCTTAACTCTATGGAGCTCAAGACCTTTATACCGGTTATACTTGATCAAACGAAGCAAACTATCACCAAGAAATTCCAGAGCCATACATAAATGCTGCCCATTTGGGCCTGCATGCTTAAAGGAGTCTTCTAAGCGTACAACTGACTTGCTATTTAAGGGATCACCAGCAGCAATAGCAGAAAGAATTTCAATTTCATGCATTGCCGCCTGAGCAAATTGAGGTGCACTTTTCTGGATCTTCAAGGCAACATATTTCTAAAAACCAAACAAATCACAAATAAGACACTAAGAAAATCCCACCAGTTTGGTAAGAACTGAGCGTGTCATGACAGAGAGCCCAGTTTGGTAAGAACTGAGCGTGTCATGACAGAGAGCATTAATTAGGAAAAGCTCTAGCACTCTTCGAAGTAACTGGAGCCAAACGAACATGCCAAAGAGTCAGGATTGTATCAAATTTTTGAGAGAGTATATAATGGAGAGAATCATCTGTATGCCAAAGGCATGCTTTCTTGTATACTATGTTGCTTCAATTATGCAAAGACTAATTTCATTTGAACTAAATCTGATGCACTAAATGATCGTTATATTCATCAATCGTTAAAATGAATTTCCCTCCTGAGATAGTGTTCAAACTGAATGCGCTACTTGTTTTGGTTTTCCTTTAGCAGAAACTGAGAGTTATCGACTATAAGAACCTTCAAGCTATTAGCTAAGTGAATCATTTTGAATAGATAATTACTAATAATTATGATCCGATCATGAATCGCTAAATATTGATCCATTCAACAATTATCCAAATAAATAAATACAGCAACCAAAATGAAACCTCCGAAGCGCATCAACAGAAGAATGAATCAAAATTGAGACGCTAATAAAAAAAAAAAGAAAAAAAAAAGAAGGTTACAGTGTGCATACCGAGGACTGAGTATCATAGGCGAGCCAGACGGTGGAGAACTGTCCCCAACCAAGTTTCTTCTGCGCGATGTAGCGAGCAGAGGAGAAATTATCGGCGATTCTGACGGCGTGGTAGCCTCCTTTACGGTAGGATTCGAATCCTTCATCCTCATCTTCCGATCCCGACGACGACGACGGGGAGCCAGACATGATGATGGCAATCCAGAGGTAATTTGAAATCCAAAAAGGGCGATCGGTTGAAAACAATTTTATTGGTTAGAGGATTTATCCCAAGGCAGGTTGTTAGGGGAGAAGTTGAGATTGGGAGGAAAAGCTGCAATGGAGGAGTGGAGAAGGAATGTTAATAATAATATTCACTTTTTTGAGATGTGTCTCTAATCACATTACTCTCTCCACTTTTTCCTCGTCATTTTCATTGGGTATTTCTTCAAAAATTATTTATGGAGTATATGTTTTATGTTATGAATATTTTTTGGGTTTATGAATTATCAATGGATTTGTTCTTCTTCTTTTTGAGTGGTCATTTATTATTACTAAGTCCATTCTATTTTGTATGTAAATTGAAAAGTAAAATATTCCAAAAAGCAAAACATACGTATCATTTAGAAAGAGACGAGGGAGTATTTTATTGCACGTGATTAGGTTAAACAATTTTGGAACCATCAATTAAACGAAATTCAAAACCATCAATTAACATTTATAACGGAATAAATGTTTTCCTCTTCAATTCATCTTCTACCTAAACAAATCTTATTGTGGCTTATTCAGTATGGTCACTATTATTTTGTCTAATGAATCGAACAACAATGAATTGTTCAATAGTTTTTGTATGTAATACTAGATTGATCTTATCTTCTATTAAACTCTTCTTAATAAAAAGTTTAGAATTTTTAAAATGAAGTACTCCCTCGATACCATAAAAGATGTTTCACTTTCCTTTTTAGTTTGTCTCACTAAAAATGTCACATTTACAATTCTAGAAAAAGTTCTCTCTCATAATAATATAAAGATTATATTTTCTCTTTCTACCTAACACACAAAACAAAACCTTCTAAAATTTCATGTCGTTCCACAAATGTAACATCTTTTGTGGGACGGAGGGAGTAGTAGTCAGCAAAATTTAAATCTAATGCTACAACAACAAACTTAACAATCTTTTCTAAGAAGATTTGAGTCATAACTAGTGTGAAATAGGACAAATCATTTTTCTTAGTGCCTTTATTGTGTATTGACACATTAAAATTTGGCATCGACTCCTGATATTAAATGATTGTTTTGCAATCATTATTATCTACTATATTAATTGCTTTTTTCTTCTCTTCTTCTTCTTGAAACAATCCTATGCTTTTTTCTTCTCTTCTTCTTCTTCAAGAAACAATCCTAAGAGCATCCGCAATAGGGACGAATGTCTAGTCAGATAAGCCGGCAGACATCTCAAAAACACCTCCTGCCACGTCATAAGGATATCCCGCTGCATAATAGCGGACATACCTAGGATATCCCGACAGACAAGCACAATAATAAAAATTCACAAATTCACAAATTAACAATTACTAAATTAAAATTTTGACACGAATACGGGAAAAGGTGCAACCATTTTATTTTTAAAAACGGCATACATATTTAAATTTTAAAAAAAATACATAGTTCACCAAAAAAAAAACTATCCCAAACCAAAAAACGATAACAAAGTTACATGTTATGTCTTAAATTTGTAAAGTTTGCCGCTAGCCGAACGGGGGTCTCGCAACGAGCCATATATATAGAGTTTGCAACGAACTGTATATATAGAGTTTAAAAAAATATCGGAAATTGGGACGACGCCGGAACGTCTGTCGTGTCACCGCAATAGCGGACGTCACGATGGACGACCCGACGGACGTCCGCGCTCACCCGCGAACAACCTCTCATCCGCCGCCGATGTCCATGTCCGCCTCAAACGTCGCAATAGCGGACGTCCCCGGTTAGACGTCTGATAAGGCTAATTTCATGCATTGGTTATGTGGTGAAAAGCGTTATAATTTGCTGGGTCTAACACGTTTCCTAAGCCAGGTGTGTGAAACATATCGCTAGATCAAGGAAATGCTGAAGGAGATGGTCTAGCAAAGGAATGAAGCGAAGTGAGCAGAATTCAAAAGAAAAGAAGGCGTGACGGAGGGAGTCAGTAGGCTGAGGGCAACAAAGTCTATCTATACCTCGCTGGGCCCCACTCCAACGTCTATATATAGAAGAGCATGCAACGCACATCATATCACTTTTTCACTCTCTTTTAGCTCACACACATAACACACACTTGGGAATGGGAGATCTGGGGTAGTTCGGGTTACGAAGGGTTCATTTCTTTAGAAGTTTCTCAGTTGCAACACCGTCCGTGTGTGGACGAAGATACAATCTCTTTTAATTTCAGTTGTTTTGCTCTTTTGCGGTCGAACTTCACTTTTGGGAGTCGACTGGGCTGTTGATGATACTCATTATCTTATCGCTTTTGTTGATTTGTGTTTGGTTGTGATATTTTGAGTTGATTTACGTAGATCTCGCTGCTGAGAGTTTATTTTAACAAGTATCATGTCGATCTCTGTTTTATTTTGATGTTGTGGTGTTTGATATGGGAATTCGGTGATAGATCTGTGGTTTATTGACTGATTGGAAGTTGTTGTTCAAATCTGAAGTGATGAAGTGTTTCTGTTGGTCGGAGTTTGTGTCGGATGCTTGGATCCGGAGTGGATTTAGCGTCTGAGGTTGGATCCGAAGCGAGAAAAGGAAATTGTTAGATGGATTTGAGTTTTCTTCTTGTTTTATGCTTTACTTCGTCTAGCGTCTAAAGATCTGTTTAGTTCTTCGTTATTATGCATAAATTTGGTTTAGATTTAGTTTGCTCTGCTCTGATTTCGTTCATGTTGATTTTCTTATGAGTTTTTACGCAATTTGGTTGAAGAAGATGATGTCGCTGTTAGTTAGTACTCGAGTTAGTTATTCTGCCAGCTTTTCGTTCGTACTCTGCTTTTTCAGTCATGGTCCCCACAGTCAGTTTATCTCCTAGGTCTAGGTAAGTAGAGTAGTTTTCTTAGATCTAGTGATTGAGCAGTTAATTTTCTTGCAACGTTCTCTTGTTATTTCGCCTAGGTCTAGCTATTAGCATAGGAGTTTTAAGATTCTCAAGTCAAGTTTAATTTGTTTTCCTCAACCCAAGAAAAATGCGTGACAGTAGCCAACACCAAAAACAAGTCCAAATCCTTGAATATGAGTATTACGCATCCTTCTCTGTGGGATCGACCCCTACTTCCCTATACTAGGTTTAGTAAAGTGGTTGAGAGTTTTTGAAAGAAGTGCTCTGTGTGTCCGACGACCAAGATTTCCTACGACCAACGAGTTCCTAGACCGCGTGATCTAGTGGATTTGCTGGACCGAGGGAACCTGTTTATTTCCTTCTGAATGCACTAAGACGAATACCTACTTTCAACGTCCGCCGAGAAATCTGCTATTGCGGTGTGGATGCTTTAATAGATATCAAGTAGAAGTGAAAAAAAGGAAATTCATTGAACATAAACTGTAAAATGAGATTAGTGACTATTTACAGAAATAAAATTTAAATTAAATAAAGAATTATTAAGTTAAGAAACAGAAACAAATAATTTCATAATTTAGTTTTAGGAACTTAATATGAATATAGGTTAAATACTCCCTCCGTCCCAATTTAAGAGTCCTGTATTCCCATTTCCGTCTGTCCCAGGTTAAGAGTTCCATTTAAAATTTATCATATTTGAATATAAAATTTAACCTCATTGTTGATGAAATTTACACTCAAATGTCATTACTTTCATAAAAATAAAACAAAATAAAATCCTAAACATACAAAAAGTCAACATGATCTAACTTTCCACTATCTTATTTCAATTATTACACACTTCAACAACCACTAACTCAATTCAATTATTACACACTCCAACAATTTCTTAAAACCTCTGCTGTAACTAAATTGCACTCCTAAACTGAGACGGAGGAAGTATTACAGAATCTTATTCTCGTACATTCGGCCCATTTTGTTTCATTAAGTTTGCAATCATATAAGTTCATATAATGCCCATTTTATTTTAACAATTATCAATTTATTCTTGTACTTATTATATAAGTGACTTATTGAGTTTTAAAAAACTAACTGAATCCTAAAAACATTAGCTGCCTCTCACTGTCCACACTTTATGAAAAGGAGAGAGGAGAAGGAAAGGGAGATCAACAACCATCTCTCTCTTCACTATACTATGAGTCTGTGATTTCTGTGAAAAAGATGACATGGTATGCGTGGGCAGATACAACACCTCAAGATATCAGGATACAAAAAAAAGTATGTACTTCTTCCTTTTTAATCTATGAATACAAAAGGACTTTCATAAATAGGCTTAGATTTAGAATGTCATTCTAGTGGATACATATTAATTCCTATACCAGCTACACATTTTATCATCTATATTTATATTTGAGAACATAGTTCATATCTGACTTAAATGAGCATAATGTATATTAGGTATTCAAGATTATTATAGTCAGATTTCAATTACAATTACTACTCATTTGCAAATAAAATTATCATATTTAATAGGATCTTTTCTATATCCCATTTTTTTACACAAACAAATTCAATAAATAAATTTATAAATTTATATACTTGCAAGGTTTTTTTATTTAGTACAGTAGGATTGCATTTAGAACAGGTTTTAAGCTTGCAGGTAATCATCAACAATACTTTCGGTTACTCAATTTCATGAAACTGAGTATATAGACATTAATATGTTATTGCAAATATTAATTACTAGATGATTTGTAGTTCAACATTGTTCTAAGGCTGTCCCATTTTCTACAGTTTTATTTACAAAAATCCGTTTTGAATATGAATACTAACATACATTTTTCTTTATTGAGGGACAAATGGAATTAGAAACAGCTTAATTAATTGCTAAATGTTTTACAAGAAATAATTTTTTACTCCCTCCGTTCCCTCATAGTTGAGGTGAAACTTTTCGTCACGAAGTTTAGAAATGGATGTTGAGTGTGTTAAATAAATACTCCCTCCGTCCCATAAAAATATGCATACTTTCCATTTTCGTTCGTCCCACAAAAATATGTGCATTCCATTTTTGGAAAGTTATAACATGCCCACGGTTCGTAAACCGGCGGTTCCGGTTTTGGGAAATGTAGAACCGGAACCGAACCGTGAGGCTATTTCATGGTTGTTTCGGTTCTGAACCGCCGGTTTTCGGATGGTTCCTCACGGTTCCGATTCGGTTTGGCGGTTTTGGCGGTTTTTCATTTTTTTTTGCTATGTAATTTGGAAATTTGGACTTATACAATAATTGGAACAAGACAATGGATAATTTAAATCGAAATAAGACGAATAAGGTGAAAATCATATCAATTTTATTGAATTTGAGTTGTAACGGACAACAATGCATTACAATTTTCAATACATATACAACAATGTGATGTATTTTACAAGTGTCATCGGAATATTAATAAAAAAAACATGAAATGGGGTGAATGTAAGTGAGGATAGGAGGGGGTATTTATAGATAAAAATGGAGGAGGGGGGAAATGGATCAATTTGAATTCAAAATCAGAATTAAAAAAAATATATAAAAAAATATAAAAAATTTGAATTTCGGACAAAACCGGCGGAACCGCCGGTTCCGGCCAAAAAATCGTATGAAAAAGCTGCTCCTTGGCTGCCAACGGTTGACGCCACGAATACCTCACCGGAACCGTGAAACCGTCGGTTAACCAGCGGTTCGGTGACGGTTTCGGTTCGTAAAATCTTGAACCTGAACCGGAACCGGCCCACGGTTCCAAATATGTCGGCTTCGGTTCGTAAAAAATGTCACAGTTCCGGTACGGAACCAAAACTGGCGGTTACGGTCCGCAGTTAACCGCCGGAACCGAAAACCTTGGGCATCTCTAGGAGGGAGTATCAATTATATAATCTAGGTCGACCTACTATACACTAACATTACTTTAACTACCATTTCCCCTCTGTCTCTTACTTTATTATACAATTCTCCTCATCTCTCTTACTTTACCAATTTTGTCTTAATTCCCGTGTCATACCTATTGCCCATATTTTTATGGGACCTAGGGAGTAGATAAATAAGTAAAAGAGAAAAAAAAATAGAAAGAATACACTCAACCATTTTCTTTTTTGGAAACTTTGTCTCTCCAATTAATACACTCAACCATTTTTTTCTCACTCCTATTAAAATATTCATCTTTCTTTCTCTCTATTTTAATACTTACACCCACCTTTTATCTCTCCAATTAAACACTTTAACCAATACTCCCTCCGTCCCGGATAATTCGGGTCACTTTGACCGGGCACGGGTTTTAAGAATTGTAATGAAAAGTGGGTTGAAAAAGTTAGGGGAATGTGGGTCCTACCTTTATATAATACTCCCTCCGTCCCCTATTAGGAGTCACTCTTTGACCGGACACGAGTTTTAAGAAATGTAAAGAAAAGTTGGTTGAAAAAGTTAGTGGAATGTGGGACCCATTTTTTTATATTGGTTTTATAATAAAAATGTGAGTGAATTGAGTTAGTGGAATGTGGGACCTACTTACTATTTATGGTAAAAATGAAGTGTGACTCTTAATTAGGGACGGACCGAAATGGAAAATTATGACTCTTAATGGGGGACGGAGGGAGTAGTTTTATAATAAAATGTGAGTAGGAATGAGTTAGTGGAATATGGGGTCCACCACAAAAAATGGTAAAAGTGAAGTGGGACAAATTTTGTGGGACGGACCGAAATAGAAAACTGGGACAAATTATCTGGGACGGAGGGAGTAACTCCTAAAATCCCGTTGCGGCCAAGAAATGTATCATCTTAGCCAGGACGGAGGGAGTATTATATATGGAAATGACTCACCTATGAAGGAACTTTCCAAAATAGAAAAGTGATTCAACTACTCCCTCCGTCCCGGCTAAGATGACACATTGCTTAGCCGGCATGGGATTTTAGGAGTTATTGGTTAAAGTGTTTAATTGGAGAGAGAGAAGGTGAGTGTAAGTATTAAAGTAGAGAGATAAAGAAAGATGATATTTTAATAGGAGTGAGAAAAAGTGGTTGAGTGTATTAATTGGAGAGAGAAAGTTACCAAAAAAGGAAATGTGTCATCTTAGTTGGGACAAACTAAAAAGGAAAACGTGTCATCTTAAGCGGGACAGAGGGAGTATAAGTCTATGAGGGAACATACGAAGTATTTGACAGGCTGTCCCACTCCCTCCAGTTTATTTAAAAAATGATTTTCATTCATAATTTTAAATATGAATAAAGATAAATTAATAAAAATTGTACATACAAATTGCCCTTCAAATTTGAATCGGATAAGATGCAAGTATTTTGAATTGGTAGCATCATTAATTACATACTTCTATGACTAATTTGACCCTATATACAAGTATAAGGAAAAATATACTATTACAATTTTTCCTTAATCATTTATATTGAAAAATATGTAATCAATTTTTTTAAATATCCACAATTATTAATAGATTCACAAATAAAATTTCAATAGATCATTCATGTTTTAGTAGTATATTTTCCATTATATAATTGTATATAGGGTTAAATTAGTCGTAGAAATATGTAATTTATAATGATACCAATTCAAAATACTTGCATCTTATCCAATTTAAATTTAAATAGAATAATCATTCATGATTAAATTCATGTTTCAACAAGATTAACACTATTTTATCATTTTTTATAGGACAATTAGAAAATACGTTCTTTGTTCACAAAAAATAGTCTCATTTGTGAACGACATATGTTTTTAATAAGAAATTTGTAAAGTAAAAGAATGGGTAAAATATGAAAAAGAATGGGTAAATTAGAAAAAGTACATTTCGTTAGTTAATTATGGAGAGAATTCGAAATAAGGGATTGATTTCGCTGACCTCTCGAAATTTAGGATTAAATTCACTGACCTTTCGTAATTTGGGATCGTGGCATGCGTATTTTTTAGAATAAGGGATTTCTGATTTTTTCCCATTTTTCTATTCCTTTTTAATATTATCTCCCTCCCTCCATTTATCAATTGCCTAAATCATCCCTCAAATATTTTACCTAAATTCTACAAAATCAGCCCTCAAATATTATACCTATATTTTAGAATATCAGCGCCGTTTTTTTCAAACATCCGCCTTTTTTCTGTTCCAAGCGCTTCTCTTCTCCACCCTCCTTCACACGCCTCCACCCTCCTCTTCCGTCTCTCCAACTCAAAGCAGCGTGAATCTGTAAGGAATCAAAAATACATATACATATGTGTCTGTATATGTAATATACATGCATACATATTTGTTTGTTTTGTGGAAGTAATCACAGAGGAGGAGTTTTAATGGTTACTTTTTCGGATTTTTTAAAAAAGAATCCTCATAAGTAAATACATGATGTTTCTGGATGGTATATGATAAATACATGTTTATGGATTGCTATGGTAATTGATAATTGTCTTGAACAAAATTATTATTTAAAAGACTAAAGTTCACGTAAAATATTTTGTAGAGCATGGCAAATTTTGTACACATTTTATAGAGACGGCAAATTTTGTATACATATTGTAGAGACGGCAAATTTAGGCAAATTTAGGCAATTGTTCACATTTTGTAGAGACGGCAAATTCTATAGAATTTAGGTAAAATATTTGAGGGGTGATTTAGGCAATTGATAAATGGAGGGAGGGGGATAATATTAAAAAAGAAGAGAAAAAGGAGAAAAAATCAGAAATCCCTTGTTTTAAAAAATACGCATGCCACGATCCCAAATTACGAAAGGTCAGCGAATTTAATCCTAAATTTCGAGAGGTCAGCGAAATCAATCCCTTATTCCGAATTCTCTCTTAATTATGTCATCAATTTGAAATGCATGTGTACAAATTAATATTACAATAGAAATTAAAATTTTCTGTTATTAGAAAATTGCAAAAATATCAGGTACATAATTTTTAAAGTTAATTTTTAAAATTGCGAGAAAATATGTTTTTTTTTGGTCTTGTGCTTTCCAAAATATTGGGTCAAAGTTTGAGGATAATAAATTTCCAAAGCCGAATTGGTAGATTTATATTTCCGGCTAGGGTTTATAATTTCCCCTCACACTTCCTCTCGTGGAGAATAAAAGGACTCACTTTGATCCGACGTTTCTACTCTTCACCTCAGCGTATTGGATTCTGTGATCGCCGCTGCCATGTACGGCCACAGGGGGTAAGGACCTTGTCAATTTTGAAATTATTTGTATAAACGAATGCCTTTATATGCGACTGATTCGAAATTATATTTTCTGGGTGTTTCCTCGGTGAAAAAGGATTAGGGTTTCTTTTGATTTTGTTGATTTATGATTGAATTGCATTGACTTCTAGTATGAAATAGTAATTGTTTTCCTTTTCTTATAGATGCAAGGTCTTTTTTTTTTCGATTCTGGTGAATTTGGGTATTGCTTTGTTACCGGTTTGAATCTTGATACAAAAGAAATTCGGTTTTAGGGCTTTTATTTTAGTTGTATTTGTTTAGGCTACTTGCAAGTTGAGGATACCTATTGATTTTCTAAATCCCATTGCACTGCTGTTTTTGATTGATTTGTATCGATGTGAATATGCAAAAGATGTGTTTCCAAGTGCTTCCTTAGCTAAGTAAGATGCATTTATCTGAACTGGTGTGGTTTGCTTGGTGAATCATTGCTATCCTGTGTGTTTAACTGAAATCCTTGCTTTTCAATATCATTAATATCTATTTCTGCGACTGGGTTCATGAGTTATCGTTATTCTTTAAGAGCTTGAGATGCAAAAGAAAAACTAGATGGGTTGGGATTGGCTTTTATTAACGAGGTTGAGTGGGGGGTTTTTCCTTCCTTGGGTATGGATAATTGAAGGGCAATGTTTGGGAGCGGGGGGGTGTCGGACGGGTACGAGATCGGCTCAAAGAGACCAAGAATGATGGAATCGGGTCCCTACTTCGCAGTGAGGAGCAGCGGTGGTTCAAGCAGTTACCAGGCACAAGGCTACGACAGCAGATATCCGCCTTCTTCCACTTTTCCCGTGGTTCGTCTGAGGGGCCTCCCGTTCAACTGCACCGATGTGGATATCTTCAAGTTCTTTGCCGGACTTGATATTGTGGATGTCTTCTTGGTGAACAAGGAAGGGAGATTTTCTGGAGAGGCATTTGTTCTCTTTGCAGGGCCTATGCAGGCTGATCTTGCTCTCCGTAGGGACCGGCAAAACATGGGAAGACGATATGTGGAGGTATTTAGGTGCAAGAAGCAGGACTATTACCACGCAATAGCATCCGAGGTTAAAGAAGGATCTTATGGCAGTGTTGACCCACCACCTGTCCGACGCAAGAGGTCTCCCGAGAAGGAGAGGATGGAGTATACAGAGATCTTGAAGATGCGTGGTCTTCCTTACTCTGTGAAAAAGGTGGAGATCTTGAAATTCTTCGAAGACACAGTCAGTGTGAAGGAGGAGAAGATTCACATTGCGTGCCGATCAGACGGGAAAGCAACTGGGGAGGCGTATGTGGAGCTTGGTTCGGTCGAAGAGGCAAGGAAAGCCATGTCTAAGGACAAGATGATGATTGGATCAAGATATGTGGAACTGTTTCCTTCAACACCTGAAGAATTGAAGCGAGCTGCATCAAGATCACGTTAGTGAATTTTAATAGAGTTTCTTCCTCTTTGTCTCTGTTGTCAGCTTACATATTAAATTGTTACATTGAAACTTGAGCTTTTAGTTTCCTAAATCCGTTGAAGAGATGCTTGAAAAATATCAACGCTGCCATTTTACCCTGTGAGATAAATCTATTAAATCAAATTTTTATGATATATCGTCGTAAGGAGAAACACCATTAATATCATTGATGATTTGTTTTAATGATATTTGTTAATTTGATTGTTACATTTATATTTTCATTAGGTAACAAGTAAAATGTTTTCTTCTAGTTATAAAATATAACATAAGTTATTGTATAGTACTCCGTAATAGATAATATTTGAATTCTGGAATTGGTTTTGATCAGTAAAGCACTTTTAGAATGGTAAAGACTTTTGACCATCAGTAAAAAGCATCCCCAATGCTAATCTATATTTATTCGAGGGTCTCTCAATTTTCAACGCATTATAACAAATTTTGATCATTCACTAGTGATTTATTGTATGTTTCTTAATCATTAATGGGAGAATCATTGCATATAAATATAACAAATGACTACATTTCGAAGTCAATATATTTCATTAACTTCATGATTAATAATTTACACATATTGACTAAATGTGATAACGAAATGCATTATTCCTGCATTTATTCCTAAGTATGTCAATTCAACTCAAATTCTATGGGCTGCCCCAATCAACATGATAAAATTAAAAGGTTAGGACTGAAAAATTATTATCCGATTAGAAATTGGACTAGCCCGTTCGAGCTAGCGGGTTAGTAGGTTGCCCCCCGGGCTGCACAAAAAATAAATATTTTTGACTATTTAACATTTGCCATGGGTCACGCTATTTCATTGAAATCATTCCTCCACAGTTTCTTCTTCTTTTCTCTCTAAAATATTAACCTTATGTAAAAAATGGACGAAAAATTTATAATTGTCTCAAACTAAAAGAAAAAGGAAATACAAATTTTTTATATAAATAAATGTGCTTAAGAGATAGTTATATTTTTCCCTGTTTTCTTACGAATTTAATACATTTTTTATACATCAATCTTATTTATTTATTTTCTATGTTTTATGTTCAAACTCTATTTTTATTTATAATGTTGATTTTGTTAATGATGCAGGTGTATATAAATTATTTATAAAAAATATAGAATCTTTATGATTAATAAATAAGATCGATTAGCTCGTTGGACTAACTCAAACTCGAATATTTAAGGTTAGAGTTGTATTTTAACCCAATAAAATTTCAGTTCAATTCGCCTACAATCTGAATAGGATTGACCCAAAAATGTTGTTTTGGCCAGATTGACATCCTTATTTTATTAGAAGAAATTTAGAATAATACGGTCAAACATTCGTATTGTCATAAAATCACCACGTCTGCAATTCTAGTTCTGCCAATCGCAAGCTGATACGATCCTATATCATAGGATCTCCCAATTATTTAGTTATCTTTTGATTCATAGTATCTTTCTCATATATGTTTAGATATTTGTTTCTTGTTCGATAAGTTAAGGTAGTTGTATTCTAGTATATAAATAGGAGATATTGTTATCATTTAATGGAGGAATGAATAAAATCATATGTTTAGTCCATTGGCTTGAGTATCACAAAACAAAACCTAATCGAGCTGCCAGTGGGAACTTCACCCGCACTCTGCCGTCGACCTACTAGGGCAGCGGATTTCTTGTTTCTGTGTCCTACCCAGAGAACCGATTGCTTAAGAGGAAAACCCCTATTAACAACATGTGCTTTCATTGTGTTCTCACCCTCCACAACACCGATTGAATCATAGCTAAGTCACTTCCCGACGGGAATCCACCGCGTAGAACAACTAGCCACACCGATCAATCCACAAATACGTCACTGCCCGACAGGAATCCACCAGCGCACAACAACTAGCCATGCCGCTGCCTGACGGATTCATTCCACGGACAACACTTGCCCCCGATCATCTCCACTGCCGAGCTTCACCGTACTTCATCACACAAACCCCATCTTCATTTTTTGTTTCTATTATTAACTACACATATTCACCACCAACATCATTTTTTACATTGAAGAGAAGGTTTGTGAAGGAAATTTGAGCAGAAAATGTGATTCACTCAAAAGGGATTTTGTCATTCATCAAAAGTCTCTCCCTCCATTGATACAATGCCGAGATGGAATGAAATCTCGACTCGAGAGAGCGGACCCCCACTGGTGCAAATTAATGGGATGTTAGCCGCCACAACTATGTTGGAAAAGAGATTGGATGAGAAGGCGCGACGACAACGACGATTCAGGGAGTTGCACCCACTCGATCCGGGACTACCCTATGGTATGCGTGATCCCAAGATGCCTTTGCCGGAGGGGGTCCACTCCGGTCGCCTGATACGATCGGATTTTGCACTGTTTTAAGGCCATTATTTGGTCTGTTTTTAATGTCAAAGTCGCATTGCATTTTCATTATTTGCATATTTTATACATTTTGGTATTTTGATGTGTTTTGTGAGAAATGTGCATATTTGAGCCGAAAAAGGGAGTCAAAATGCGAAATCTGGAAATTTGGAGTTTCAGGTGGCGACCGGCGACCGCCAAAACATTTCCGTGACCGCCGGCGCCCGGCGACCATCATTCTGTGGCGGTCCTCCTCGGAAATTCTGTGCATGGAACAAAGACACGTCCGGCGACCGCCAGAGGAAGTGTGGTGACCGCCACAAATGAGTCAGAGAGTTTCGGTTCCACGCACGGCGACCGCCGGCCGAAGTGCGGCGGCCCGCCACGGAAAGCGGCGAAGCAGATTTGACCTCTATTTCTCTTCAAGACTTTGATGGTGCTGGCAGCGGAAGCGGTCGCATAAATAACAATCACATAATAATCAGATCTATTTAGCAGATTATTTAGACAAAACCTATTCGCGTAATTATCACATGTATCATGCTCATAACTTGAATTAATCATGCTTTAAGAATAATGAAACCTAAAACATGCTTTTCTACGGAGTAGATAAATACCTAATTAATTCTCCAAAGAATTGAAGATGGCTAGCTTCTTCTCCACGTGATGCTTTGAGTACTAGACCACAAATTTTCTCTCTGGTTCTCGAACTGTATCCCAATATCAGTGTGGGCTGATCTTACTAGAATACTAGGACTTAAATAAAGAAGACAGAAGAAATCCTTTTTGGAATAGGAGAGGAATTCGAAATTCTCTTCAGCTTAGGGCTGAAAATTTCAAAAATTACAATAATTAAAATTGTGTTTTTCTGTCTCCTTTATTCTCCTATTTATATTAAGTTCTTTTTGGGCCCAGACAGGGATCTATGAAAGGTTTTGGATATGGGCCCATCCAATTTACTTTTTACTAATTAAATTGAACCCACAATTTAATATAAGTTATAATTGGAATATTACGAGCAGCCACTACAGAAGTAATATTGAACTCTCCCCATCCAAATCCGAAATTACAAGTAATCCGGGTTTCCGTTTAACTTTCATTTCCCGTGCTTAAGATTAAAATGTCCATTAATTAATTAATGTCTGCTACTGACATAATTAATTAACTTCTTATTAATTCCAAGAGTGGACTTAGCATGAAACACTTATTTATTATTCATAGAGTAATCAAACTCCAACTAGCTAGGTTCCGAATAATAAAACCTTGTTTCGCGCTCCTCTTGAGGACATTATCAAACGAGACTCTCCTCGTGCACGATTCAAAATAATAGCAATCCTAGCACCGCTAGATATTGATCACCACTACCCAATATATCAGGATAATTGGGTTACAAAAAACCCGCACCATTTGATAAGTCAAAGTAGTGCATAATCAATACCGTATGCTCAATGCTAACCTACATTGATTAAGAAACAAATATTATCAAGACCTCGCCTTTCAGTAGATAGCCCAAGGCAAGTCTTGCTGTTAGATCCGTTCAGTGCTATACCACACCAATGTCATCTTATTTCAGTAAGGCTTAGAAATATGCGGACTGGCATTGCAACCTTTCTCGATGGTTAGTCAAATTTCATCTAGGTTGTGAAATTCATCTTTTTCTTTGTTTAGAACTGACCGTGTTACCTTAAAGTGGACGACGCCCACAACCGGTCTACTAAAACAAAGACTTAGACTTTGTTAGGTTAACTTATACATTTAAACATGCATTAACATCCATTAAATGTAAAACATAACAACATTATGACAAAAATAATTTGTTTTATTCCTTGGAAAATAAAATAAGAGTTTTACAGTATTCAATCACTCGAAACGTGATTTCTAGTATACAAACTCTAACAGACTTACCATATTTTGCACATCTTTTCCTTCTAGGATGAGAGGCGATTTTTCCCCTATAAATAGGTCCTCAAGTTTCATCAAAACAGATCCTCTTTTTGCAACATGTTTTCCAGAGATTAAAAGCTAGAGTACTTCATTGTGCAAGGAGTTGAAGAAGAATTCAAGAGCATCAAAATAGCAAGGATTCAACCTATGAGTTTTATTAGCTTTAGTTTTATGTTCCAATTGTTTTCCCTTCAATCTATGTCTTTAGATTATTACATTATGTGTAACTAAATTCATAGGATTCTAGGGATGTGTTAGTGATGCACTATTTTTTAGCACTATAAATACCTGCAAGTATACAGAGTAGGAAGGGTATGATGGAATGGAATGGTGGAATGAAAATGTGATTCCTACTTCCATTCTATTCACTTGTTTGGTGTGATGGAATGAATAAGTGAATGGATGAAAATACAAAGGAAATCCAAGGAAATTGACATTTCATTCCTATCTTCATTCCATTCCCACCTCCATTCCATTCCACCCTCATTCCATTCCATCATACCAAGCATGGCCTTAAGAATTTCACTTACAATCGAAACACATATCTTGTGATATCTTATTTCAAAAATGGGAAAAGTTGCATCTTCAGTAATTTTTGCTATGGTTATGATTTTCTACTTCAGTTTAGAGACAGGACTGTAGGTGCTCTAGAGTATCATTGTGCTGGTGAAGGACACTCTGCCTTTGAGCTTCATGCTGAGCATTGTGATGTATTCAATACAAAAACTTGCAAAACTTCTTGCCATAATGCAACTCCGAAGGGATTTAAGGTTATTAGTCACCTTTGTGCTTATGAGTATACGTTTCCAGGAAGATTTTGTATTTGCACTATTAACCGTCCTTGTCCATGAGATTCATAAATTAATTTTATTCTTATCAAATGTTTCAATACTATTTGGAGCTTTTATGAAACTATCATTTGCACTTAAAAAAAAAGAAAAGTATACAGAGTAGGAACAGTATAGCTAAAGGTCAGTACCAGATATCGAACACGGGGAAGGCAAACACAAAGTGGCTATCCTCTACTAGAACTCAATTGCTATCTGGAAGAACGAGAATTTTTGGAAAACTTTTTAAAAACAGAAAACAATTGAAAACAAATAACTACTAAATGTGAATTAAACACGGAGACAATCGATAGAGATAAGGGAATCCCAGGGATGTGCATTCACAGTTATGGTTATACAAATTCCAAACTACAATACCCTAGCACAATTATTACTTTGATAGGACGAGTCGCCTAGCTTATGCTCATGCGATACAAACGTTGATTACAAGATTAGGGTTGTCAATACTAACACGAAACTCCATAAAGCTCCTAAAACCCTTGAAAAGTTCTCACTCTCAATTAACAGTGCCGTTTTAAGGGAAGCTAACTGTAGCGTCTACTAAGTGAATCTAACTCGCTAGAACTCTCTCACAGTTATGAAGCAAGCTATATTAAATCATACAAGATTGTGTCACTCAATCATGCAGCATCAGAACTACTTAGGGAAGAAACAAAGGAAAAACAAAACGGATATTAAATAGAAAAAGGAATTGTATAACCAAAGTCGTTACTAACACATCCCTAGAATCCTATGAGTTTAGTTACACATAATGGAATAAGCTAAACACATAGATTGAAGGGAAAACAATTTGAACATAAAACTAAAGCAAATAAAACCCGTAGGTTGAATCCTTGTCGTTCTTGATGTTCTTGAAATCCTTCTCCAACTCCTTGCCTTGATTTCTATGAAATATTTTGCAAGTAGACGCTCTCTCTTTTTGATGGTCGTATTTATAGGGGAAAGCCAATCCTTGTTGTAGAAGGAAAAGATCTTCAAAATATGGTGAATCTTGGAGCAAATCTAGGGCATCTCGGATTCGCCGCCTTTCTCCGGCGGGCCGTCGCACCTTCGCCGGCGTTCGCCGCGTTGGAGTCCAGAGAGTCTGTTTCTCCGGCGGCGGACCGCTGCACGACTTTCGGCGGTCGCCAGGCGAGACTTATTTTCCCAGCGTATTTTTCCGAGGTGGACCGCTGCATTGATCTGCCTGCCGGGCGCCGGCGGTCGCCGCACACCTCCGCGGCGGTCGTCGGTTGCCATCTGACTCCAGATTTCCAGACTTTGTGTTTTGGCTCCTTTTTTCGGCTCAATTATGCACATTTCTCACAAAACACGTCAAAATACCAAAATAGACAAAATATGCAAATAATGGACGTTTAGAGTGACTTTGACATCAAAAACGGACCATATAACTTAAAATAGTGCAAATTCCGAGCGTATCACTTTGCGATGTGGGCAATGGGAATGGCGTCATTTACATGTTCTAAAGAAGGTGGCTATCATATAGGAAGCTCACCCTCGAGTTTCTTAGTTCACTCAAGGTGACCAAGGATCGCCGTTCCCGCGTCCCTGAGAGCATCGACTTCCGTTTGGGCAACCGCTGGCATTCACTCACGATGGAGGAGCTTTGTGCGGTGTTCCATTGCTTCGACCCCAACCTCGATGAAGAGATTAATTATTCATATTCAGAGGTTTGGGACGCGATGACCACTGAGGAGGAGCACGCGCCAGGCTATGCTAAGTCCTCATCCATCCACAACCCCGTCTTGAGGTACCTTCACCGAGCTATGACCCAACTCATGTTTGCTAGGGTCGAAGGGGGAAGTGTTTCCCAAACCGAGCTCAATGTTATGTGGTGTCTTCTCACCAAAAGGGGGTTCGATTACGGAACCCTCTTTACTCTTTATGTTGATCGGATCACAAAGAAGGACAGAGGAGTTATTTGTTGTGGAGGCTTGATCACAGCGATTGCCAAGCATGTTGGCATTTCGACTGCCTGGTTGATGGAAGATATGGGGGAGAAGTTCATCACTTATGAGGTGCTCTTTTCGGTTCGATTATTGAAGCCCGATTATGTTGGTTAGGGGTTCTTTTTGCAAGTGGAGGGGGATCACTTTCCCGTTCCCATTCCTCATTTGACCAAGGTCGACGTTTGGGAGAACAAGACCAATTGGAAACTCAACACTCCCGCCCATCGAAGAACCATTGAAGCCAACCCCGCCAATGGGGAGTTTAGGAGGAGGAACATGCTTTCTCACATCCGCCGAGGCTCGACAAGAGTGCCAAACCATGAGTAGCGACATCGCCTATCTTATTGGCGCATTCGACGTTCTCAACGCATGTTTCCCTCCTCAAGATTGAAGAAGTCAAGCTCAATGACTTTAAATGAGCATTTGTATCATATTTTAATTGATTTTAAGACGATATATTTTCATGTTTTGACAGTTTTTGGTTTAAGTTTAAGTTTATTTTGGTATTGGTTTAATTTTTATGCTTTTAAAAAATTTTCACAGGTTCTGACCTTCCCTGGCGACCGCCGCACGTCGTGGCGGGCCGCCAGCTGCTCACTGGAACATTCTGCCCCCTTTGCGGCGACCGCCGCCCAATTGCAGAATCCAGCGCGATTTTTCAAAATTTTTCAAATTTTTGCCCCGTCCAACCTCTACGCGAAATTTTTCAAGCTATGTTCTCTTTTCAGTAGTTTTCTCACGTCCCCACCGACTCTACAAACTTATTTTACTTGTTGTAAATATGTTTGTGGGGATGAAGTGGTGGACCGTGAGTTTAGGGTTTTTGTTCTAGGTTTCATTACATTTTCGTTTTTGTTTTTGTTTTAAAACCCGAAGGTTAAATCTATGTCATGAATTTAACATGAAGAACTTAGAAACACGCATGCTTAGGGACACATTAGACCGAGTTGCCAATGATATTTAATTCCATCCATTTTTAAATATGGCTTGACGTTTTGATTTGATGGTTTGGTGAAAAAGTGCATAATTAGTGAATTGCTTGTTCGCCTTGAATCATGCTTATACCTTGTGAGATTTGAGCCATAATTTGTTTCTTGTGTGATTTATCTGTATTCATGTATATGTTTCAAGAACTTGATCCTAGTCTGCCTAAGTTTACATAGAGTTTATGTTGATTTAGGAGGATGTTAGGTCATCCTTTCTTCGCTACTTTTATTCCCAAATTTTCGACCCTCTCAAAATTATCCCTTTGGAGCCAATTTTGAGCCTTTAAGCCTATTCTTTGGAAGACAAATAAATGGAGACAATTCCTTGGGTTAGTTAGAATTTTATATCTTTTGTAAAGGAATTAGAGAAATAAGGAGGAAAGTATAAAAAGTAGTGTGATTAAATGAAGAGAAAGTACAAGTTGTGAAATAGTGAAAAATTCAAAGAATGTGCTTGATCTTAGAAAGGATGCTTATAAAAAAAAGAAAAAGTGTGAAAGTTTGTGAAAAGAAAAAGAAAAAGAAAAATCAAAGGATTGGAAAGTGAGTTGAAGGAGAAAAATAAGTGTTAGAAGTGTCTTGAGATTTTTTTAGAAAAGTGGAGTCAATTTAACTCTACTTGGGATATCTTTGTTTTTGAGTCACGTCCGGCGACCGCTGGAGGAAGTGTGGCGACCGCCACAAATGAGTCAGAGAGTTTCGGTTCCACGCCTGGCGACTGCCGGACGAAGTGCGGCGGCCCGCCACGAAAAGCAGCGAAGCAGATTTGACCTAGATTTCTCTCCAAAATTTACCATATTTTGCAGATCTTTTCCTTCTAGGATGAGAGGCGATTTTTTCCCTATAAATAGGCCCTCAAGCTTCATCAAAACAAATCCTCTTTTTGCAACATATTTTCCAGCGATTAAAAGCTAGAGTACTTCATTGTACAAGGAGTTGAAGAAGGATTCAAGAACATCAAAACGACAAGGATTCAACATATTTCCCTATGGGTTTTATTAGCTTTAGTTTTATGTTCCAATTGTTTTCCAGTCTTTAGATTATTACATTATGCGTAACTTAATTAATAGGATTATAGGGATGTGTTAGTAACGACTTTGGTTATATAATTCATTTTTTTTTCAATTTAATATCCGTTTTTGTTTTTTACTTTGTTTCTTCCCTAAGTTAATCTTGACGCTTCACGTTTAAGTGACACATTCTGTGCTCATTTAATATAACTTTCTACATAATCATGAGAGGAGGTTGGCGAGTTAGGTCCACTTAGTAGACACAACAATTAGCTTCCCTTAAAACGACATTGTTAATTGAGACTGAGGACTTTTCAAGGGTCTTAGGAGCTTTTGGGAGCTACATATTTAGGATTGACAACATAATGTTAGTAACCAAAGTTTGCATCGCATGAGCATAAACTAGGTGACTCGTCCTATCAAAGTATTAACTGTGCTGGGGTATTTTAGTTGCATAAATCTCCAGTCTTTAGATTATTACATTATGCGTAACTTAATTAATAGGATTCTAGGGATGTGTTAGTAACGACTTTGGTTATATAATTCATTTTTTTTCAATTTAATATCCGTTTTTGTTTTTTACTTTGTTTCTTCCCTAAGTTAATCTTGACGCTTCACGTTTAAGTGACACATTCTGTGCTGATTTAATATAACTTTCTATATAATCATGAGAGGAGGTTGGCGAGTTAGGTCCACTTAGTAGACACAACAATTAGCTTCCCTTAAAACGACATTGTTAATTGAGACTGAGGACTTTTCAAGGGTCTTAGGAGCTTTTGGGAGTTACATATTTAGGATTGACAACATAATGTTAGTAACCAAAGTTTGCATCGCATGAGCATAAACTAGGTGACTCGTCCTATCAAAGTATTAACTGTGCTTGGGTATTTTAGTTGGAATTTGTATAACCATAACTGTGAACTCACATCCCTGTAATTCCCTTGTCTCTATACTTTTATCTCCGTGATTTATTTGCAATTAGTTGTTTATTATTTTCAATTGTTTTCTATTTTCAAAAGTTCTCAAAACCTTTTAGTTTTCCTTATAGTAATTGAGTTTTAGTAGAAGATAGTCTGTGTTTGTTTTCCCTGTGATCGATATCCGTTGCTGACCTTTAGCTATACTAGTCCTACTCTGCATACTTGCAGGTATTTATAGTGCTAATAAAAAGTGCATCATCGCCACAGCAACGGTGAAGTGATGCCTCCGCTAAGGGGCTCGACGCCACATGACCCACTGGTGAAGTTGGAGTATGTATGGAATGCCTTGGACAAATTGGAGTCGCGTATGGACATGAACGACCGGAGACTTGAGAAGCTTCGGCCGCCTCAACGGTCTGATCCAGAACCTCCTTACGGTTTTCCTTATGGTCAAAATCCTACGTGCCCATTGCGCCATAAAGTACATCAGCGAAAACACAATCCCAGTTCTATCATCTACTTTACTCTCTATTTATCTTTCTTACTCTATTCTTCTCACCTACTTTTCAACACAATTTCTTAATCTCTGTGCCCAAAATTTTTGTCTCTATTTAGTTGGGACGGAGGGAGTACCCCGTAAAGCCAAATCCTTTCCATTTTTTATAGGCCACAAAATTTACCTTTTTTCTAAACCTTTTTCAAGCTTAAAAGTACTCATAACCTAACTCATAAAAACCATTCATTGCCTCCAAAAATTGGGCAAATTAAATCACTTTGGGCCTATAAACTAATACTCTCTTCGTCTTACTGAAAATGACTCACTTTCTCTTTTTGGTTTGTCCCAACCAAGATGACTCATTATTATAAATAGAAACACATTTTTTTCTACTTTATTCCCTCTTTATTACTTACTCTCTTCATCTCATGTACAAAATAAAGTTGCATAAATTTCCTTGCCATCAAAGGAAAGAGAGATAAACTAACATGCTTCTCGACGAATTATGCTCAATATAGAACTATTTTCTACCCAGCAAATGAAGTGTGACATCTTCGCAAATTAAGTTCGAAGTACTCTTGTCTTTTTAATATTAAATTCAAGAATCAAGATGTATCTTCTGCATATAAATAATTTATTAATATTATTTTTAAATTTGGTTATTTGTGTTTAGTGACTTAAAATATAAATACATTTTGAAACAGGAAAATCGATTTTCTTATTTGCTTTTTGTGATGAGTTTAATGAAGCATTTAATGAGTTCTTGTCCTATGCGTAACTGTGTTTGGTCAAATATATATATTAATAGTATTAAATACTCCCTTAGTCCCGATTAAATATCATTTTTTTCTATTTTGGTCCGTTCTTCGATAATAGTCACACTTCATTTTTACCATAAATAGTACTTCCTCCGTCCACGAATAGGAATCCCGGTTGGCCATTTTCATCCGTCCGCCATTAGGAGTATAAAAAATGACCTCATTGTTCCCTTAATTTAGAAGGGGCAATTAATTTTAATCCACTTTAGTTGCAATTTCCCACCCTCTCTCCTAATGTTAGATTTCATAATTCCAAAGAATAAAACAAATAATAAGATTTCATTATTCCAAAGAATAAAACAAATAATAATATAAATGGGTCCCACATTCCACTATCACACACTTTAATTATTACACTCAAACTTTTCTTAAAATCCGCACCCAACTCAACCGGAACTCCTATTCGCGGACGGAGGGAATAAGTAAATCCCACATTCCACAAACTCACTTCACTCACATTTTATTATAAAACCAATATAAAAAAGTGGATCTCACTTTCCACTAACTTTTTCCTCGACTTTTCTTTACTTTTCTTAAATAATTAAATGATATGCAAATAAATCTAGGTGCCCAAATGAATTTTTCTTTTCCCTTCTCGGTGACTTGACGCAGATTTCCACAATATGCTCCCAACATGAATTGATTTTTCTTCAGAAAAATGCTTAAGCTTCTGCTCCACTCTTAGGCATTACCTGCACAATAAAATCACCGAATTAAATTCTAATCATGATGATTAATCACAATTTATTTAAGCGTTCTACTCTATGATATTCACGGTATTCTTCATTCCATACTGATACCATACTTCCCCAATCTACAAAGTCACAAGCAGCAAATTGAGAGTGAAAATCATCCAATCTTTCAAATTTCACAAGCATGTTCGAAAACATACTTGGGAAACTTAATTCAATCGAACATACAATCGAAGTAAAGAACTTATCTTTCAGATGTAATCGTCGGTATCTCTTTTTTTGAAATGCCTCTAGAGTTGAGTGAAGCTCTGAATTGGTGGATGCTAGGCGGTTCTCAGTTCAACCCGAACGAAACATGGCGGAACTGACGGAGGACTCAAATCGCCGGGGTACGTGGTCCAGCGGTGTGGTGTGTGTAAGAAATTGAAGGAGACGACGCTGGGGAATCTCTCATTTTGAGTATAAGTTTGGTTTGGGCTTCTAATTTTAATTGCTTTGGCCCAGATTAAATAATTCCACTTGGGCTGATTTCATTTATGCAGTAGGCCATCCCGGAGTAATTTCGTTGGGCCCATGAATAATTAACTGTGGGGAATATTCATCCCAAGTCCGAAATAATTTAATTCGAGGGGAAATATTTACGAGAGTTTAATCACGCGCATAATTAAATCTTGGGATTTGATTATACATTATCGAGGGAGAATACGAGGAGTTAAAAGGAGGAGTCATGGGCGTAAGCGGTCGACCGGCGTCGCAAGCACCGCCTTGAGCACCCGCTGAATAATAAAAAATATGCGAAATTCAAGAAACGAGATATATCCTACAATGAGAGAATACATCTATTTACATGAAACAAAGATTTCCTCGTACTAGGAAACATATCCGAAAATGAAATATATCCTAAAAACCTAAAGAGAGAATTGCATTTTCAGTCCACGAACATTGTACTGATATCATTCACGGTCCTTATTCTTTAAGAATATCATTAGACGTCCCTGGACGTAGATATAATAGCATTGGAAGAATTTCTTTTACCTTTGAGACCTTTTTGGACAAAAATATCCCCAAGCTATAAGTCCTACTCCCTCCGTCCCAGAGTAGATGTCACACTTGGAAAATGTCACGGGATTTTAAGAGATGTTATTTTGTGTGTTAAGTGGTGAGAAAAAAAATATAATTTTATAATTGATGTGAGAGGTAACTTTTTCCAAAAGAAGAAATGTGACATCTTTTGTGGGACAAACTAAAAAAGAAAGTGTGACATCTATTATGGGACGGAGGAAGTATTTATTTGTCATTTTCGTGAGAGGGAGAACCGCCGTTTTTTCCTTTCAACTATGTGTTGTGACGAGCAAATATTTTCCACGTACTTTGATGACTTATCTCAGGGGAATACAACATAGTTGAATGAATCAATTACAATAGAAATTGTTATTGTCTTTCATGAGAAAGACATAAATAAATACTCCCTTCGTCCGTCATTAGGAGTCTCATATCTTGGCAGCATGAGTTTTAAGAAATGTTAAGAAAAGTGGGTGGAAAAGTTAGTAGAATAAAAGTCCCACTTTTATATATTAGTTTTAAATGAAATGTGAGTGAATGAGTTAGTGGAATGTGAGACCCTATTACCATTTAAGGTAAAAGTGAACCGAGACTCCTATTCGCGGACGGGCTAAAATGACAAAGTGGGACTCCTATTCGCAGACGGAGGGAGTAGCTATTATAAGTTGGGTGTATTTTAATCCAAGAAGCTTTAAAAATTGCAAAAGTTTTCTAGCATTATATCAATATTTAGGGACGTCTGTTGATATTTTTTAAAGAAAAAGAACCTCAGATGATATTAGTGCATTCTTCTGAGATTAAAAATGTTTAAAAATAAATTATGAATATAATAAAAAAAAATATGGCCTAAGTTATTTTCTTTTATCCTTCATATATTATTCCTATATGTAAATAGAGTCATTTTTCTATTTTGGATAGTTCCAATTTAATTAAGTCATTTCTATTTTTGACAAAAGGTAATATTTTCTCTTACTTTATTCTCTTTTTATCTCTCTTAATTTATTCACCATTCACTTAATACATTATACTTAAATTTTGTGCCAAAATAAAATACATCTATTAATATAGAATAGAGGTATTAATATAGAATAGAGGGAGTATGAAAATACGTTTAGATTTTCTCATCTTTTTCTATATTTATTCTTCAATTCCAAGCACTAACTATTTCTTCTAACCAATGACTCAATCTATTAATATAGAATAGAGGGAGTACGAAAATACGTTTAGATTTTCTCATCTTTTTCTATATTTATTCTTCAATTCCAAGCACTAACTATTTCTTCTAACCAATGACTCATTCTGTCTCTGTCTCTCTTCATGACTACATTATTTGACTACTCTAAATTTCTAGTGCTATCAAAAGGATTCTTTTGCCTGCAGAAGGACTAATTTGTAGAGAGCAATTGCATAATATTTGAGTGACGTAACTCCATTAATGATGTCAACTCAATAATGGTAGATGTAGTTCCACCCATTTCCTCACCATTATTATTGCATACCAAATGCCAAATTCCTCGTCTATATATAAACACACAACATTGTGTGGCAGACCCTCAACTCATGAATAAAATTAAAATACATCATTTCAAAATATGATTCAAACCCAAAAATAACTTAGATTCAAAGATAAAAAAAGAAATAATAAACTAGAAGCTCCGCAGGTATGTGCTACCATGCTATCAGAAGACATAAATGCAGTGGTGGGCGCAGGATTTTACCGTTTAGGAGTCTAACTTATTGCTAAAAATTATAGGATAATTTTTTATGTCGGTGTACTACGACAAGATGAGCATGATATGAGTAATGAGATAGAAATAATTAAATAGTACGAAAACTCGAGATATATAATGAAGTACTTATACAACATGAAATTTTTTACGTATAATATTTGTAGGAAAAGAAAAAAAAAAAATTCACAAACACAGGATTTGGTTGTTGGGGGTCCAATTTATTGCTAAAAATTGTAGGGTAATTTTTTATGTCGGTGTATTGCAACAAGATGCACATGATATGAGTAATGAGATAGAAATAATTAAATGGTACGAAAACTCGATATGTAATGAAATACTTATACAACATGAAATTATTTACGTATACTATTTGTAGAAAAAATAAAAAAAATAGCAAAAAAAATATGAAATCATCAATTAAGAATAACTTTTGGTATAAGTTAATTAATGAATTCCTATAAAATACTCCCTCCGTCCCACAATAATTGTCACTCTGGGCACGAGTTTTAAGAAATGTAAAGAAAAGTTGGTTGGAGAAGTTAGTGGAATGTGAGACTCACTTTTTTATAATGGTTTTATAATAAAATGTGAGTGAAGTGAGTTAGTGGAATGTGAGACCTACTTACATTTATAATAAAACTGAATGTGACAATTATTGTGGGATGGATCGAAATTAATAAAAGCAACAATTATTATAGGACCGAGGAAGTATAATTTTTTTTTTTGAATAATAGTTATAAGAAAAAACAAAGACATCATAAAAAACTGTAAAAGGATTAATTTAAATAATAAAAACCAATTGGTATTCCTAGCGCCTAACCACTTGAGCAACTAAGTGTTTACATTGTTTAAATAAATATATGCTCTCTCTGTCCTACAAGAATATGCAATCTTTCCTTTTTAGAGCATTCCCATCCATGCTCTTCTCCAAGAGCATGGAAGTGGGTCTGGACCCACTTTTATTCATTTTTTACTCCTTGCTCTTTCCCAAGAGCACAACACCCACATCCATGTTCTTCTGTAAGGACATGCTCAAGGGTCCCACCATCTATTATTCAATTTAAATAAAAACATTTTCATAATATTAGAATGCATTAAAAATACCCGAAATACTATTACAAATTACTAAAAAATTAAAAATTACATAATTCAAATCCTAAAAATTAAAAATTACATAATTAAAGTCCTAATAATTAAAAATTACATAATTAAATTCATAAAATTATATTAATCCCACTACTCATCGCCGAATTTCGCTCGAATGTGTTTGATTAGGTCTTCTTGTAGCTCATTGTGTGTCTTGTTTCGATCCTCTCTCGCACTGGCGTATGCACACTTCGGCGCGGGGAGACCTTGCGGTTGAACTTCACGGTCCATCCTCGTCGTAAAAGTTAGCCGCCCTCGGTCCTTCGTCAACTATCATGTTGTGCAAGATAATACACGTGTACATGATGTCGGCAATATTCTTAGAGTGCCACAGCCGAGACGGGGTCTTCACAATGTTGAATCGGCCTTGAAGGACCCCAAAAGCTCTTTCGGCGTCTTTCCGAGCAAACTCTTGACGCAACATTATTTATTTATTTGATCCCTTATTTATTCTCTTCCATGAATAAATATAAATATGCTAAAATATCCTAGCATATCTTGCCAAATCTAAGAAGATATTGCCATATCCTAATTAAATTAGGATTTGATTTTGAATCTCTTTTGAAGAAGGCAAATCACGCCTATTCCTATTAAATTGGGGAGTTTAATTATTATTTTCTTGCTCCGTGATATATTATTCTACTCCGTGAAATATTTGAATTTAATTATAGGCTAATTAAATAGCCTATAATTTTCGAAATCCCCATATTCTCAACGGTTTTAACGCCAACTACTCTATTATATCTCTCCAAATCTTCTCAAATCTTTATTTATTTAATTAAAGGATATTATTTTTGGCACTCTATAAATACATGAGAGATCCTAAACCCTAGAGATCAAAACCCGGCGCCTCCCACTCCTCAAGATTTTCGAAATTCTCTCCCCACTCTCTCCAAGTTTTCTTCAAGTTTTCTTCAAGATTTCTTCATCAATTGAGAAGAATTCAAGTGAAATTCAAGAGATTATTGAAGAATCAAGACTAATTCCTTGTTTCTACCGTTCGTTCTTTTGGAAAAGGTACTTTAATTATTGATCTCCTCTTCTTCTACCGATTAATCGGTATTCTTGAGTCCACATGCATTTAGATCGAGTGAAGGGGAAATTAATCGGTGAATTTTGGGATGCATGGATGTGTGTGTGTGTGTGACCGTGTGTGTGTGTGTGTGCACGCCTCGGCGTGCGTGCACAAGTGTGGTGTTCGTGTGCGTGTGTTGTGTGTGTGGAACACTCATGCGTGACACGATTTAATGGTGAATTTGGAGTTGTTATTTGAATAAAAATGATATGCTAATCATACTTTGATTTTGATTGATGATTTTGAAAATAATCGATGGGAAAAAGGGAAATATGGGAGACATGCATGATTTGAAATCAATGATTGAAACTGATTTGTGATACGCCTAATTTAAAGGTGATACTTCGCGCTCTCAGCGTGATAAACGAGGAGAAGAGAATACTTTCGAGATAAGCCGACGAGGTGGGCTTTCTTTTAAAATAAGGACATTGTCCTAAACTGATATTGATGAGAATGAGATATGTGTTATCATGCCTTGATTTGTTTTGTCGTGCCTATCCCTCGTGGCTATGCCACTATTGATTTAATCGAATTCGGATCCTTGTAGAGCCGCAAACTCTACTTGGGTTAGTGTACACCAATGTTAGACCGAGAGTCAGCGTACGGGTTGGCCGGTCTAGTGACCTGGATTGCGGCCGCATTCCTTGTCATGTAGAATGAGGATATGGTAAACGTCGATGTGAAAAATGGTTGCGCGACCGTGATATTTGATAAAGAATATATTTTGGTGCCTCGGGTCTTTCTAAAGTTAAAACCCCGATGGACACTTGAAAATGGCATGATAATTACTATATTTGTGATAAAACTGTTTTCGGCAATGAGCCCACTGAGTATGATTATAGTACTCAGCCCTGCATGTGTTTTCCCTATGTGCAGGTTGAGCGGTGACGAGCGGGCGGCGGTGTTGAGTAGAAAATAATAAGATGATCTGTTGGTACTATAAGTGTCGTTGTGTCTCCATACATAGCCTCACTTCTCTCTTGATCGCTTCCGCTATATTATGAAAAATTGTTATCTTTTGGTTGGGATGAATACTTTTATTTCGTGGGAATATTTTGGATATGAAACAGTTGGAATTATTTTGGAAACTCTGATGAGCATTTATTGCGATAGCCTTTTGTTGGATTTCTTTGCTAAGGCATTATTCTTCTTCTACTTAATTGTTCATTTAATGCTTTGGTTAAATCCCTTTTTAAATGGAACCCTAGCCTATGATCTTTGATGCATTTAAGTCCGCCTAGTTAACGATCGCCGCATTTATTATACCCTAGATGGGCGGGTCGTTACAGTTGGTATCAGAGCGATCGTTCTTTCCGCTCTGGACCCAAGAGTCTTGTTGAATTAAAAATCTGAAATTTGTGTAAATTGATTAATGGATAATCGTCGAAGGCTCAACACCGCAACTCGTCTCCGCTCAACCACGATGAATGAGGTAACAAGTATCTCTTGAATATTGATTTGAATTATGAAATATTGGAAGTTGAAGCGAATGGGAGTTGTTGTGATATTTGGAAATTTGTGATGGAGTATAAAATGATGATTATGCATGCAATTGAAATTTGCGGATTATGATTATGCAAAATAAAAGATGAATGTTGTTATGCAAGTGATTTGCGACTAAGATCGCTACGAATCGAATAAATGAGATTCTATATGATTTGTGATTTTCGTGATGAACGACATCTATGAGTATTGATTTGAATTGTGAGATGTTGGAAATTGCGATGGGAATATTACTCTGGTGAAAATGAAAATATTTCAATGGTAATCGAAGTTAATATGACGTCTTTGAAAAAAAAAAAATATTGCTTGGGAGTGTGAAATGATGTATATGCATGGATATGAAATTGCTAAGTGCGATTATGCCAAGAATGATGAATGATGTTGTGCAAGTGAACTTGTATTTTACTCGATAAAGAAAATCGGCGAATACGTGTTAGACTTCTATGTGCTTGGATGAATGAAATCCTATATGACTGTGATTTCTTGATTGTATGTGAAACAACACCTATGGGAAATGTGAAGTAAATACTATGGCTTTTGGAAAATGTTGTGAAGATATGAAATGGGAGACATTATGAGAATATACAAATTGTTTTTAACAATGAGGCATGAATGCGTTGAATGTGATGGATATTGAAGTATGATTGTGAACTTGTATTGGTTGATGTTGAGATTTGTTATCACTTCTGCGAAACTAAAGAATTAACTTGAAGGAAATACATGTTGCTTCCATGAACGACAAAACTTTGTGCCTATGTGGTTGAAATTTCATGACTATGAAACTGTGAAAGGCAAAGCATGATACGCGTGTGGTTGCGAGTTGTGATTGTGATGTAGATGCGCATGAACTGCATGATTTATGAAATGCGATTCCATGAATGATTGATTGACTGAGTGTTGCTATTCACATATATCGATTTACGATGCTTGTTATGAAACACCAAATGGGTTATAGGAAAAACATGTTTGGTTGTGCAATATATGAATGAAGTTTCATGTGGTGATAATCTATGACCAATGAAGTACAAGGTATCGTATAGAATCACTACGAGAGTGAAATGTGAAATTTGTGAACTCTGTTGCGAACGTAGAAGCCATATGGAGCTTGAGTTAGGTAATGATCGAATATACGTTGAAGTGTGAGACTTCAAGCTATGCTTGAAATTATAGAGTGCCTAAGAAGTAGGCCAGACTGAACGTGCTAGAACTCAGTTGCAAGATGAAAACTGCAATATCACTTTCCTGAGTGACAAAACCAACGAAAATATATATATGTTGAACTTGGTGTATCCTTACAATGGTGAGATCATACCTAAGAGCTAATAAAACTATGCGGTCTTGCATACCCTGCCAAAGTGGCGACGCGACACAAATACGACGACGTTTATGACACATTAAGATCGCGTGTATAATGGCAATCGAAAATGACCATGTGGCATGGCAAGAAGAAGACTTTGAAGATGCGACCATCAAAAATAGTTATTAATTTCGATGATACAATGAATCTCAATTTGGAATCCACGGTTTCATAGAACGATGTTACCATGTCCATGCTCGCGAAAAATGTGCGAGAGAGTGCGACCTTCGTAGCTTGAATGACCGATTTTTAAATCAACAGTACTTACTTGGATCCTAAGTTCTTTTCGGGACGTTTTGAATAACCGTGAGCCATTGTCTATTTAAACGCCTTGGTTGATTCACAACTTGCAAGTGATATCCATTATTTCTTTTCCTATAACGAGTCATGACTCACTTGGCTTGAAAATTTGGTGTTTGCCCTTGTAACTTTGGACATCTGGATTGAGTAGTCTTCTTTAATTCGTCATTCATAAGGACGATATTTGATTTTACGAGCCTCCGTCATTGAACTTTGACCCTAAAGTTGTTTGCGGTTATGACATTTAGTATGATCACATCTCCAGACCTGATTTATTCAAATGATGGAATATTCTACTTGGAATTTTGTTCACCTCTTCATTTCGCCAGTTCGTTCTTGCAGAAGTGAAATTCTTTGTAGCTCAATGATTTTTCTTTCGCCAACACCAAGTTGAGGCTATGATGTTCTCTTCTTCGTTAACGGGTTTGATCGTGTTAATTTTCTGAAAAGTTCCAATCACTTTGAGTTGCCCTCAACAAACTCGTGAATCCATTGATGTGATTTCATTTTTCAATAACATGATGTCATTGAACCATTGATAGTGCTACTTCATGACATTTGTCTATGTTTCTAAATTCTGCCGCGACTGATTGTTTTAGGCTTTGACATGTTTGAACGATATCATTCATTGCTGTCCAGAATTTTTGCAAATTTTTGATCGGGCAGTCTGCTATGGAATTTGAGATTTATTGCAGTTTCATCCTGTTTCCATGACCTACCTCATGTTCTTTCGAACTCTCGTCAGAAGTAAATTCTTAAGCTCTATGGGTTTTACTTGATCCCTCTAAAACCATTTAAAATTCTCAAAATGGATGAGTTAAGTTCAATGGAACTTAGTCCTTGCTTTGTTTCAAACCAATTGTCAATGATGAGATTTGAAAGTGTCGAGCTAGAAATATTATTCTTGCTTCCTTGATTAAGTTTGGAGCCTTCCGATGAAAGACATTTTGTGGTGCTTTTTCGAGTTGAAATCAGTTTCTATCCAAGTAAGACTGTTTGATCAATTTATGAATTATTGATACTAGACTCAAGGAAATGTTAGAGTTGTGCTTTTCGGATACACACGAGGAATAAGTTCCTATGGCCAATCACACGTGGAAATGATACACCAACAAGAGGTGTAGACATGACCAATAGAACGAGACGAGAAATATTTTGCATTTACGAACTGTTTATAACGAGCTGCTGAGAAATTGAATGTCGTGTTAGGTACATAGATAATAGAAATCTCTCGAACATGCTCGAACGTAGAAATTGTTATAGGAGAACTTAAGTTAACCGCTCACGATATGCAAGTTATGACGATGGAGGATATCGATATAATCTTGGGAATGGACTGGCTGACAATGAACTTTGCGACGATTCGTTATAAGGAGAGGCAAATATCTCTACAAGCTCCGGGAAGCGAACCCACCATATACCATGGAATCTCGATGAATCGGCGAACCGCCATCATATCCGCGCTTCAAGCGACCGCAATGATGAGAAAAGGGCGAACTGCCTATCTTGTCTACCTCCATGGAGAGGAGAAGAACGAGAAGAAGATGGAAGATGTTGCTGTCGTGCAAGAATTTCCCGACGTTTTTCCAGAAGTGTTACCTGGACCACCGCCAGATCGACAATTGGAGTTCACAATTGACCTTGAACCGGGAGCCGCACCCGTATCAAAGGCACCATATCGAATGGCGCCAAAAGAGTTGGAGGAATTAAAGATACAACTCCAAGAACTCATGGACTTAGGTTTCATTAGACCTAGTGTCTCGCCGTGGGGCGCACCAGTACTTTTCGTGAAGAAGAAGGACGGATCAATGAGGATGTGCATCGATTATAGGGAGCTAAACAAGTTGACCCTAAAGAACAAGTATCCACTGCCAAGGATAGATGACTTGTTCGATCAACTTCGAGGAGCAGGCGTGTTTTCAAAGATGGACTTGAGGTCCGGATATCACCAGCTACGAGTTCGAAGGGAGGATATACCCAAGACTGCGTTTCGCACAAGATATGGCCACTACGAGTTTGTGGTGATGCCGTTTGGATTGACGAATGCCCCAGCGGTGTTCATGGACTTGATGAATCGAATATTCCATTTGTACTTGGATAAATTCGTCTTAGTCTTCATCGATGATGTGCTAGTCTACTCAAAGAACGAGAAGGAGCATGAGGAGCACCTACGAATCATGTTGGAAACGTTGAGGACCGAGAAGTTGTACGCCAAATTCAACAAGTGTGAATTTTGGCTAAAGGAAGTGAATTTTCTAGGACACATTGTGTCGGCAGAAGGAATCCGAGTGGACCCCGCCAAGGTTGAGGCGGTACAACGATGGAAGTCGCCTTCAACACCAAACGAAATTCGGAGTTTCCTAGGTTTGGCAGGATACTACCGAAGATTCATAGAAGGATTCTCCAAGATAGCGAGACCAATGACGCAACAACTCAAGAAGGGAGTCAAGGTGAATTGGACCCCAGAGTGTGAAGCAAGTTTCTAACTGTTGAAGGAAAAGTTGACAACTGCGCCAGTGTTAGCTGTGCCCGAGTCTGGAGTGAATTACGTAGTCTACACCGATGCTTCGAAGGTTGGACTAGGATGCGTATTGATGCAAAATAATAAAGTGATCGCCTACGCGTCACGACAATTAAGACCACACGAGTTGAATTACCCAACGCACGATTTGGAGTTAGCAGCAGTGGTACATGCCCTAAAGATTTGGAGGCATCATCTCTACGGAGTTAGATGTGAAATCTTTACGGACCACAAGAGCTTAAAGTATTTCTTCGAGCAGAGAGACTTGAACATGCGACAACGAAGATGGCTCGAATTAGTGAAGGACTACGATTGTGGCATTAACTACCACCCCGACAAAGCAAATGTAGTGGCAGATGCTTTGAGCCGTAGAGATCATTCGCAAATGGCTACTTTCCTAACGGAAGAGGAGAGCTTGATATGAGAATTTAGCAAAATGCGATTAGAAGTGATAAGAGCACCCGAAACAGTGGAAGAGCGAATTGCCACTTTGGTGGTTAAACCAGATCTAAAAACGAGAATCGTTGCAGCGCAACGGATGGATGTGGAACTAGAGGAAATCCAAATTGAAGTGAGAACCGGTGAATCCGGAAAATTTAGTTAGGAGTCCGACAATGCCCTCACCTTTGAAGGAAGGTTGTGCGTGCCAAACAACGAAGAACTCAAGAACGAGATCATGGGCGAAGCTCATGAAACTCCATACACTGCCCACCCTGGAAGCACGAAGATGTACCAAGACTTGAAAAAGTCCTTTTGGTGGAATGGCATGAAGAGAGATATCGCGGCATTTGTGGAACGTTGCTTAGCCTGCCAACAGGTGAAGGCATTACATCAACGATCACATGGAAAATTACAACCATTGGAGATACCCGAGTGGAAATGGGAGCACATCGCCATGGATTTTGTGACGGCTTTGCCGAAGACCCTAAATGGGAACACCGCGATCTGGGTGATTATAGATCGACTTACGAAGAGTGCACATTTCATACCGATTCCGGTAACGCATGGATCGAGCAAGCTGGCTCGGATCTACATTAAGGAGATCGTGCGATTGCACGGAGTTCCAGTGACAATTACATCCGATCGTGACCCGAAGTTCACATCGAAATTTTGGATTAGTCTACAGCGCGAGCTTGGAACGCGATTGAATTTTAGCATGGCGTTTCACCCGCAATCCGATGGGCAATCCGAGAGGACGATCCAAACCCTCGAGGATATGTTGAGAGCTGTGATACTCGACCGCGGTGGAAGTTGGGAGACCGTGCTACCGCTAATTGAATTTGCTTACAATAACAGCTTCCAAGCAACAATCAACATGGCGCCATATGAAGCCTTATACGGAAGAAAATGTAGATCGCCGCTCTATTGGGATGAAGTTGGAGAGCGACGGGTGCTAGGACCCGATGCGGTCGAAGAAATGGTTGAAGTTGTTCGACAAATTCGTGTGAGAATAAAGGAAGCCCAGGACAGACAAAAGTCATACGCTGACGTCCGACGAACCGACTTACAATTTCAAGCCGGTGATAAAGTTTTTCTTAAAGTGTCCCCGTCGAAAGGGATAACGCGTTTTGGTGTTAAAGGAAAATTGAAACCACGTTTTATTGGGCCTTACGAAATTCTAGAAGGAATAGGACCCGTAGCCTATCGATTGGCGCTACCGCCAAGTCTTGGAAACGTGCACAACGTCTTTCACGTATCGCAGTTGCGAAAATATGTGTTCGATCCGAAGCATGTGATTCACTACGAAGAAGTCGCGTTGAATTCCGACTTGAGCTACGAAGAGAGACCTCAAATGATCTTGGACCGGAAGGTTTAGGATTTGAGAAATAAATCCATTGCTAGTGTGAAAGTGCTATGGAGGAACCACGAATATGAGGAAGCCACGTGGGAGCTTGAAGACAAGATGAAGGAACTGTACCCGGAACTTTTTCCATGAGGTACCAAATTTCGGGACGAAATTTCTTTTAAGGGTGGTGGAATGTAACGCCCCACTTTTTCAAACCCTAATTTTTTGGTTATAAAATTTTTGCATTAAATGCCTTAAATGCTATGATATGTGGATTATTTGATGAGTAATTAATTGCATAGTGTCTTTGTGACCTAATTGCGTATGAGAATTTGAGTTGTGTTGAATAGTCAACTTGTTGAAATGTTGACGTGGCTATGGAATAGTCAAAGATGGGAAAATATGACGTGGCCGTTGAAAGGTCAATGCGTTGAGAAAAAGAAGAGAAAGTGAAGAAATGATTGATTGGGTGTGAATATTTGATGCGGAGAAATATAATTGTGGGTGAATTATTTTCCTAAGGGATGAGTGAGAATTAAATAGGAGCATTTTTTAAATCATGTGGAATTTTCGGCCATTATCATATTTTGGAGAAGAAATCCTATTTTTCTTGGATTTAATTATTTGTTTGGGAGAATTATCCAAATTAAATCCAAAGGCCAAATACTCTATAATTCCTACATGGAATTTTCGAACTCCACCTTTGATTTTCTATGAGATTTTCGAAAATCTCATATATTATGGGAGAATGGATTATTTATTTATTTGATCCCTTATTTATTCTCTTCCATGAATAAATATAAATATGCTAAAATATCCTAGCATATCTTGCCAAATCTAAGTAGATATTGCCATATCCTAATTAAATTAGGATTTGATTTTGAATCTCTCTTGAAGAAGGCAATACACGCCTATTTCCTATTAAATTGGGGAGTTTAATTATTATTTTCTTGCTCCGTGATATATTATTCTACTCCGTGAAATATTTGAATTTAAATTATAGGCTAATTAAATAGCCTATAATTTTCGAAATCCCCATGCTTCTCAACGGTTTCAACCAATCTCTACTATATCTCTACCAAATCTTCCAAATCTTTATTTAATTAATTATTGGATATTATTATTTGGCACTCTATAAATACATGAGAGATCCTAAACCCTAGAGATCACAAAACCGGCGTCTCCCACTCTCCCAAGAATTTCGAAATTCTCTCTCCCACTCTCTCCAAGTTTTCTTCAAGTTTTCTTCAAGATTTCTTCATCAATTGAGAAGAATTCAAGTGAAATTCAAGAGATTATTGAAGAATCAAGATTAATTCCTTGTTTCTACCGTTCGTTCTTTTGGAAAAGGTACTTTAATTATTGATCTTCTCTTCTTCTACCGATCAATCGGTATTCTTGAGTCCACATACATTTAGATCGAGGGAATGGGAAATTAATCGGTGAATTTTGGGATGCATGGATGTGTGTGTGTATATGACCGTGTGTGTGTGTGTGCGCACGCCTCGGCGTGCGTGCACAAGTGTGGTGTTCGTGTGCGTGTGTTGTGTGTGTGGAACACTCATGCGTGACACGATTTGATGGTGAATTTGGAGTTGTTAATTGAATAAAAATGATATGCTAATCATACTTTGATTTTGATTGATGATTTTGAAAATAATCGATGGGAAAAAATGGGAAATATGGGAGACATGCATGATTTGAAATCAATGATTGAAACTGATTTGTGATACGCCTAATTTAAAGGTGATACTTCGCGCTCTCAGCGTGATAAACAAGGAGAAGAGAATACTTTCGAGATAAGCCGACGAGGTGGGCTTTCTTTTAAAATAAGGACATTGTCCTAAACTGATATTGATGAGAAAGAGATATGTGTTATCATGCCTTGATTTGTTTTGTCGTGCCTATCCCTCGTGGCTATGCCACTATTGATATAATCGAATTCGGATCCTTGTAGAGCCGCAAACTCTACTTGGGTTAGTGTACACCAATGTTAGACCGAGTGCTGGCGTACGGGTTGGCCGGTCTAGTGACCTGGATTGCGGCCGCATTCCTTGTCATGTAGAATGAGGATATGGTAAACGTCGATGTGAAAAATGGTTGCGCGACCGTGATATTTGATAAAGAATATATTTTGGTGCCTCGGGTCTTTCTAAAGTTAAAACCCCGATGGACACTTGAAAATGACATGATAATTACTATTGTTGATAAAACTGTTTTCGGCATGAGTCCACTGAGTATGCTTATAGTACTCAGCCCTGCATGTGTTTTCCCTATGTGCAGGTTGAGCGGTGGCGAGCGGGCGGCGGTGTTGAGTAGAAAATAATGTCATGATCTGTTGGTACTATAAGTGTCGTTGTGTCTCCATACATAGCCTCACTTCTCTCTTGATCGTTTCCGCTATATTTAATGAAAAATTGTTATCTTTTGGTTGGGATGAATACTTTTATTTCGTGGGAATATTTCGGATATGAAATAGTTGGAATTATTTTGGAAACTCTGATGAGCATTTATTGCGATAGCCTTTTATTGGATTTCTTTGCTAAGGCATTATTCTTCTTCTACTTAATTGTTCATTTAATGCTTTGGTTAAATCTCTTCTAAAATGGAACTCTAGCCTATGATCTTTGATGCATTTAAGTCCGCCTAGTTAACGATCGCCGCATTTATTATGCCCTAGATGGGCGGGTCGTTACAGACAATGCGTTGAAAATACGCATAAACAACCGTTTTGACATGCGAAAACGGCGCCGGAAGTAATCTTCCGGAAACCGCGGCGTATCGGAAAAATAGTCGGCAACGAGCCTTTCATGGGCTCCCTCCCGGTCACGAGGAATGTAGTGGCGCTTTGATCTAGCTGGTTGAGGAGGAAGGGTGGCGGCGACATGGGCTTCATAGGTGGCACGATATTGTTCATAGTATTCTTGTTATTCGCGCCCCGCTTCCGCCATGATATCGGTGAAATCCATTTTTGAATTTTTAGAGAGGGTTTGAGTGAGAGAGGAGATGTAGATGATGAATGAGATGTAGTTGAAAATGGATGATGAATGTGTGTATTTATAGATGATTTTGGGATTAAAACATTTTTTAAAAAATTCAAAAAAAATTCAAAAAAATGGTAATAAACGGCTATATTTTTTGGGAGTCCGAAAAAAATTTTTAAAAATTTTTTTTGGTATTATTTTTAATTTTTTTTTAAAAAAAGGAAATTACAACGGCATTGCCATTGAGCAATCGCACGCTGCCACGTCGCCCTGCTCAGTGGCACGGGCGTGCTCTTATTATCGAGTAGCGCCGTGCTGTCGGCGCGAGCATAACGGCGGACACGGGTGTGTCGCGCTGTCGGCACGGACGCCGTCCTTGCGGGCGATCACCGATGAGAATGCTCTTAGTCCGTCCCACAAGAAAATGCACTTTCCAATTTTAGAAATTATTTTTTCTTTAAGAAGCGGGACTCATTCTCCACTAATAACACTTCAATTACTTTTTCTATCTACCTCTCTGTTACTTTATCAATTTTATATTAGAACTCGTGTCAAACTCAAAATGCATATTATTTGGAGATGGAAGGAGTAGTATATAGCGTTATCATAAATTGTTAGGGGTACCATAAATCCTCCGAGACCGTCCACCGCTGCATAAATGTATTGCGTGGAAGGAAATGACTTTATGTTCACATTTGGGATTGACTCATGACTTCCTTTTGTGTTGCATATATTTATGTAGTTACTATTCTATAAATATACGAATTTCTAACGGTTTTTAAATTTTCCTCTTATTATTTTTTAAATATTAATACACAAACCTTTTAATTTTTTTTAAAATTTTTTTCCCTTTAAGCATCCTCAAAGAGTGAGATAAATAAAGAAGTAACGTCTTATAACTACCATATTTAACTTCTTTTCATGAAAAATCTTTTTTTTAATAAAAAAGGTTTTGAGAATGTATTATACGAACATCTCCAAAGAAAAAAGGTAAATTGAGAAGGTATATTTCTTATAAATATAATTTTTGGTAGATATGAGCTCATAATTATGATCATAAGCAATAGTGAGGTAAACAATAATTAGCCGAGCGATAAGCATAGTGTACAGTATATGATATGAGCTAGTTTTGAATGGATATTATCTCACACAAAACTTGATAACTCATAAATAATAAATTTCAAAATCTAATACTCCTTCTATCCCGACCAACTAGCTTTATAACTATTGATTAATTAAAAGTGGAATGGTGAGTCTAAATTACATATATTCTGCATATGGGAAGCAATTTTTGCATTTTGGAAGAAGTGTTAAAAACTCACTAGTTCATCACCGTTTGGCGTTCGTATTATTTATAGGGCTAATAGTCAATTCAGCTTCTTCCTACGAACTTTGAAAATGATATAAAAAGAACATACGAATTTTGAATTTGTAGTATTTCATAAAAAAATTTGTTTCGCCTATATTTAATTCTACATGTCACGGCAAGATGTCCTGATGTCCATTATATTTGATCGCGTTTTGCGATAATATTGATAACACATTATACATACTACTTAATTAATATAATTTTCTCGCTATTTTCTGTACAAACACAATTCATGCTTTAGTAGATTCTACAATATTCATTAATGTTCATAAAGTTTGTTGGATCATGTTTTTGTTAGTGTTTTGTAGACTTTAAATCACCAAGGGATATTGTAAAAATTCTTCTTTTATTTTCCAATGAATAAAACAAATTATTTTATCATAACTAATACACTTGGATTTTGCATGGTTTTAGAGGGCAATTTCATATGAATCTATCTAATCATATTCTGTCTATTATTAAGCGTGTTTATATCTACTTCTCTATTATGTTGATATTTTGACCATTTGTGAAGAATGTGTAGAAAAATGTACAAAATATGTAGATGTGCAGCAGCTTTGGTTTGAGACTGTGTTTCTGGATATTTTGAAAGTCCGATTAGTACATAATGCATATCATTCTCTTCGTCTTCGGAAGATCTTCGCGTGAATATCTTAAATGTCTCCATTGGAGTTCCGTAGAAGAAGTTATGGCTGTTTTACAAAGACTGCGCGGAGCAGTGACATAGTTGGCGACCCGCCAGTAAAGCACAGGAAAAACGCCGTAGGCAGCTGGCTACTCGCAAGCTTTGACGCACAACGAACCTAACGACCCGCCAGGTTCGACCAACAGTTTATTTCGCGCCCAAAGTGACATACTTGGATTTTACATGGTTTTAGAGGGTGGTTTTGTATGAACTTGAGCATATTTCGTCTATTATTAGGCGTGTTTATATCTACTTCTCTATTATGTTGGTATGTTGACCATTTTGTTAAGAATGTGTAGAAAAAGGTACAAAATATGTGGATGTGCAGCAGCCTTGGTTTGAGACAATATTTACTCGATATTTTGAAGTTCAATCAGCCCTTAATGCATATCAATCTCTTCGTCTTCGAAAGAGCTTCGCGTGGGTATATCGCACGCCTCAATCGGAGTTCGGTAGAAGAAGTTATGGCCGTTATACAAACACTGCGCTGTCCAGAAATTCCCACTAGCCCGGGTGAATTATTACCCTATAATTCCACCCGGCCGGGTGGTGTAATTATGCCTGCGAGATTCCAGAGAGTACCAAAGAAGTCCCACCCGGCCGGGTGAATTTTCAGTGGATTAATTCCACCCGGCCGGGTCCGTCAATCTGACGTTTTTTGATAAGAAGAATTAGGTCAATTCTAGGTCAATTCTATTTTTGAAGGGGGGAATAAGAAGGAAGAATTAGGTCAATTCTAGGCATTCTCTACAAGCGACAAAACCCATCTCTCTCTTGGTGAAGAACTCTTGGAAGAAGATTGAAGATTCAAGCTTCAATTCTTCCGCCAATTGCAATTCGGATCATGATTTCCATTGTTTTGTCGTATCCCACAGAGACAATTAAGTGTAAACCTAAGTACCACGAACAAATTTCAACTACTATCCAGACGATCAAGAGTTTTGGGTTTTTTTTCTAACAACTACGATAAGCATATAAATTCAGAGATTAAAATAAACACTTAAAAAAGAGAATAAAGAAGCAAGTTGTAAAAATGATAGAGAAATATGCAGAATTCAAGGATCCGATGCACAACTCATAGTCTAACCCAATTGAAACCGATTTACCATTTAAAGTCTCCAGAATTGTTGAATCAATCACAAATATAGATTAAACCCCCTCCCGAGGTGAGAAATCCGTAGATTAGGTGTAATAATTGAAGTACCCTTCTAATTCTTAGACCTAACTCCTAATAGTTCGATTAGATTAAAGATCCCACTCAAAACCTCAACTCTCCCGAGTTTTATTGAATTAAGGTGTGAATAATTCTTCTTTCAAGGTTAAATATTTCATCTCCCGATTATTCTAAGAAACCCTACACTCCCAATTGGTGATCTGAATAAGAAGGAAGAATTAGGTCAATTCTAGGCATTCAACTCCCCAACCTAAGAAGGAGTTGAATACCATCCGAGAATGAGGGTGGTAGAGTAGCAGAAAAGAGAGCTGAAGAGGAGGAATTGGTCGAAGAAGATGAGACAGTGCAAATTTCTATTCCACCTAAGGAGAACACGACTATACCTTCACTCACACCACATACAGCTCATACTCCAGCTGAAGTGAGGATCCCTTATCCTCAACGTGTTCAGAAGAAGAAGACAGATGCTCAGTTCTCGATGCAGCCTTTCCTTTAGAAATTGATCCACCACATGAACCAAACATCCACTGCGGCAAAGAAAAATCCCCAAATGTGGACTCAATTTCTTGTGCCTTTTGGACTTCTACAACATGCACAGCTTTGCACTCCTTCTTCGTAACCAGTTCCTCTTCCTCACGACTCTTCATAGCATTGTAGATAGATAAGATGTGGCGTTTGTTGCCCATATGAAGAGTGAGCTTTCCCCTCGCTATATCTATCAATGCTTTTCCCGTTGCAAGGAATGGACGCCCCAGGATAAGCGGTACATTCACGTCTTCTTCCATATCCAACACTACAAAATCGACGGGAAATATGAAGTCGTGTACCTTCACAAGAACGTCCTCAACAATTCCTTTAGGATAGGTGATGGTTCTATCTGCCATCTGCAGTGTGATTGTAGTCGGCTTGAGAGTGCCGATCTTCATCTTTCTGAAAAATGATAATGGCATCAAATTTATGCTCGCCCCCAGATCACAAAGTGCCTTTGTCTGTCTGTCATTTCCAATGACGCATGAGATGTTGAAACTCCCAGGATCTTTAAGCTTGGCCGGTAGCTTTTTCTGAATTATGGCACTACAGTTTTCAGATATGTTCACCGTCTCATAGTCAATCCACTTCTTCTTCTTGGAGAGCACATCTTTTAGGAACTTTGCATATGTAGGCATTTCTTGAAGTGCCTCCACCAATGGGATATTTAAGTTCACCTTCCTGAAGATGTCTAAGAACCTCGAGAACTGAGCATCTGTCTTCTTCTTCTGAACACGTTGAGGATAAGGGATCCTCACTTCAGCTGGAGTATGAGCTGTATGTGGTGTGAGTGAAGGTATAGTCGTGTTCTCCTTAGGTGGAGTAGAAATTTGCACTGTCTCATCTTCTTCGACCAATTCCTCCTCTTCAGCTCTCTTTTCTGCTACTCTACCCTCATTCTCGGATGGCATTGAAGGTCCCTCGTAGTTTGTTCCACTCCTCAGATGTATAGCTTTGGATCCATGTATTTTGTGATCCATTTCCCAAGGATTTACCCAATTTGTAGGTGATTGATCTAATATTTTTGTGAAGTAGATTTTCTATTGTATCAATAATGGCAACCCAACAAGAAATAAGGAAACTAAGATAAACAAAGAAGGAAATAACATTGGATAGGGTGGAAATTGAGATACATAGTCATTGATGAAGCAAGCTAAGACACTTACAACATAACTAACATGCATCCATGGCTAGATCTTCAAGGGAACCACAAACCTCAAAGCATACCTCTACTTGATCCATGCTTGAACTAGCAATTGATGGAAATCCCATGCTTGAACTAGCAATTGATGGATTCAAGCAACCTAAATCTAGGAATTGGATAGAAACCCTCTCCAAGAGGAAACAAAGCTCTCAAGCATCTAATTTCATCAAAATCTAAAGAAAAGAAATGACATCAAGAGGTATTTATACTATGGGTCCAAAAATAGAAAGTTGGCCCACAAAATCTAAAAATCGGCATAATCGCCCGGTCGGGCGTTTTTCACATGCCAAAATGCCCGGCCCGGGCGTTTTCCCTGTCCCCGGGCGATTTTCACAAGCAAAACGCCCGGTCGGGCGTTTTTCCCGAAGCTCTCGGCCTTCTCTGCGCGACTTCCGTAAAACCGCCATAACTCCCTCATTCGGACTCCGATTGGGATGTGCAAGATACCCACGCGAAGCTGTTTCCAAGACGAAGACAATGGTGGTAGTTTCATAGCTTTCGGATGTCATCTCAATAGGACGATTTCCAGTTGAATCCAACTGTAGTTGAAATCCTTGACGCACGGCTTCCATGATCGTATCATCCTCCCCTTCTTGGAAAGGATTTGTCCTCAAATCCGAGCCGTCTCTATTCATTGCCTCATCGGGAATCCCTCTAGCTTTGTTGGACCATTGGCTTGTCTTCTCTTTCATCCTTGGGCCCCAATCAACCCATGGCTCACGCCGAAATGAAGACCCTTGACGTCTAGCACTCGTGGTCATATCATCCTCCCCTCCTTGGAAAGGATTTGTCCTCAAATCCGGATTTCGTACACCTATGAAATGGAAAAAGAGCAAATCAAATATGAAAGTATGATGAAAAGGATTAAGACCACTAACGGCTCTAAGAGACAATAATACACCAAAGACGTTGTGTGGGCCTCCAGAATCATGTTCCCTCAAGCTCAAGGCCAAGTGACAATAAACATGAGAGCACGAATTAATGATTCCTTTCATGTCCAAATCCCTCCCATAAGAAATCAAGACAAAATCATCAAGATACCCTTCATAACAAAACTCAAACAACCTCACAATATAGGTATAAGATATATGTGCAAATAAACATAGGCATTCCTTCACAATGTAGTCCCAAACAAAGCCATTAGATATAAAGTTCTTCACAAATAGACCATAAAACATCCCAACTCCATTGAATGGTTTGATGGACATGCAATAAAAGCAATCAACATGCCAAAACACAAATGCCCCAAGCACCTTGTTTCTATTTGGTTCGATCATCCTCATACAAATGATGCCCAAATCCTTGAACATCTTCACAAAAGATTTGGCATTCTCAACAAGACTAGGCATATACAAGAAAGGGTCCTCATAGTGTGTATATTCAAAGGTAACCGAATAAGGTTTATTCACAAGATTCATATTCTCAAGGTTAAACAACAAAAGACCATAAGGAACCATTGATACATCATTCTTGCTCAAATGAGAGCTACTCCACAAATTGACAAGCCCATATTTAACACATAGAGTAGGTTCATCACAACACACATCAAGTTTGCAAGAAGGATTATCATTTAACAAACAAAGTTCATCAATATGGATTTCATCCCATTGCCCCATCAATTTCAAGAGATTATCAAACATAAGGGAGCAATGTGTCCATAAACCTTCATGCACGACATGGAGACAAGACACAACACCATGCATATGATACTTGTAAAAAACTACATCAAGTATCATGAGAAATGTTTCCAAATTAGCCCCACACAATTGCTCTAGCAATTTTAAAACAATACCACAAACATGAGAACGATGCAATTTTATGCCATTAGTCACAACATCATCCTCAAGAGACATATGAGTGGAAAAATCCTTCACAAAACGGCCATAGAATACTCCAATCCCATTGAAGGGTTTAACCACTTTGCAATGAAGACATAGCAAACACCAAGTTCTAAAGTCATTATCCATGTTACTCTTCTTGGTCTTAGTATCCTCATCCACATACACATGAAGCTCAAAATTACCAACAAATGAAAGTTTAGGCATCTTAGCATGCAAGGAAGTCACTCCAACATTCAAGGTAGAAGCCACAAGAGAAATGTCATGTCTCTCAATGCTTGATTTTACCAAGAAAGGATCAATATATGGTGCAAAGGTAGATTTAGCATTCAAAGTTTCAAGCTCATGAGACCACTTTTTACACAAGACATCAATAACAAATTTATCAACACAAAGGGGTTTCTCTAATATAATCTCATTCAATGAAACATCACAAGGAGATAAGGATAGTGCACTTGAACCTTGGGCAAGGAGTTCATCCACTTGCCCTCGTTCCTCTTGTTCCTTCTCCGGGTGAGTAGTTTCCAAGCCATGTACAACATGATGCCTCACTTCCATGCCTTCAATTAAATTTCCTACAAATTCATGAACACAAAAAGACATAGAAGAAGTGTTAGTGGGTAAGGGTTTAGTTTCCTCACCAAGGGCAAGAGGCAAAGGATCATTTGGTGCCCACCCAAGGTTGACCTTAGAATCTAACAAGCACCCTTTACTCACTTGTGCTTGTGGTTTTTCTCTCATTTGATATTTTTCTTTTCTCTCACCCCCACCACTCTCTCTTGACTTTTGCACCTCACACTCTTGTCTTTTATCACGCTCTCTTGGCTTTTTAGACTCACATTCACTCTCAAGCCTTTTCTCTCTCTCTCGTTCTTTTTTTCTACTAATTTGGATTAAGCTCTTCGAAGAGGAGACATTTCCATATACATCAAGAGACTTATGTGATAAATGGAAAGAAGAGGGTGTAGCCAAATTACTTGATGAGTTACCTCTTTGGTTTGTGTCAACACCACCATGTGGGTAGGTAGGCCTCAATCGAGCTCTATATGAGACTTCTTCTTCAATTGGCCTCTCAAACCCCTTATGGCTAACTTGATCTCTCACCCTCCTAGAATACCACTCTCCATGAGACTTGGGAGCTCTTTTCCCACTATATCCTCTATCAAGCCCATCTCCATGGTACCTTGATTCATAGTCACCTTTAAAACGGCCACGGGCACCATTTCTTCCCCCAAACCGATCATTCTCCATGTGATTGACTCTATTTCTATCATTCCCCCTTTGCCATCCCTCATACACCACTTCTTCCATCATCTCCTCCGGGGCAACATTAGGTAGATTGTTACCCCTAGAAGTAGGAGTCCTAGATGTGCGGCCTCCCTTCAAGGTGTTGAACTCCTCAAATAAAGTGTTTTGGGCGGCAAGCATGCGGGCTTCGGATTCTTTTGATTGAGCAATGGATTCTTTTGCTCGCACATCCATTTGGATCATCATCTCTTGTTTGAATTCCTTCATCATACGGGCCATCATGCTCACAAGGTCCCCATCGGGTATAGGGTGAGTCATGCTTGTTTCCTCCCCCTCCGCACTTGTCCCCGCCATTTTGTTGGACCGGGTGCGAGGAGGCATAGAGTAAGTACCTACAAATCAAACAAACACTAGGAACTAGTCCTAGAGGTTAGTAATAAAAGAAAGTAGAATTTAAGAAGATGAACTCAACCTTGATGTCCCAAACCCCCCTCAAATCACTCCCCAATAACTCTCGACAAAGGCTTAGAATATTGTGAGAAAGGTGGATTCACTCACACTCACAACTCCAATTCCAAGATTTAAGTGCTTGAGGTGGATCAATCAAGGTATACTCCTTGGTCAACAAAATCAAGAAGACAAAGCCATAAACACATATTAGCAAGATGCAAGTCAAAGAAAAACAAACAAGGGGTGACACTTTTGCTGAAATTTGGCTGATCTTTATGATTTTTTTTGGTATTGATTCCCGCGCCCAATTTGGATGAATTTTGGTGGATAGATTCCCAAACAAGTCTAGATCAAGGGAAAAATGGCCATATATAGTCAGATTTGATGATTGGATATGTTTTGTATGGTTTTCCCCAACTATGCCAAAACAGGGCAATGATGTTAATCTCCACGGTTAACTAGGCAAACGAAGGAATTTTTTGATGAAATTTTGCAGGTACGTAGGTCACATAACATAGATCATACACACCAAATTTCAGCTTAATCTAAGCACAATTGATCAATCCGATCATCCCAACAAAACAGAGCAAAAACAAAAGACAAAAGGAAAAATAACCCAACCCAAAGCAACAATAGATCAAACACCTAGTGGGTACTAGGCTCTAGATACCAAATGATGTGGATCCATGTATTTTGTGATCCATTTCCCAAGGATTTACCCAATTTGTAGGTGATTGATCTAATATTTTTGTGAAGTAGATTTTCTATTGTATCAATAATGGCAACCCAACAAGAAATAAGGAAACTAAGATAAACAAAGAAGGAAATAACATTGGATAGGGTGGAAATTGAGATACATAGTCATTGATGAAGCAAGCTAAGACACTTACAACATAACTAACATGCATCCATGGCTAGATCTTCAAGGGAACCACAAACCTCAAAGCATACCTCTACTTGATCCATGCTTGAACTAGCAATTGATGGAAATCCCATGCTTGAACTAGCAATTGATGGATTCAAGCAACCTAAATCTAGGAATTGGATAGAAACCCTCTCCAAGAGGAAACAAAGCTCTCAAGCATCTAATTTCATCAAAATCTAAAGAAAAGAAATGACATCAAGAGGTATTTATACTATGGGTCCAAAAATAGAAAGTTGGCCCACAAAATCTAAAAATCGGCATAATCGCCCGGTCGGGCGTTTTTCACATGCCAAAATGCCCGGCCCGGGCGTTTTCCCTGTCCCCGGGCGATTTTCACAAGCAAAACGCCCGGTCGGGCGTTTTTCCCGAAGCTCTCGGCCTTCTCTGCGCGACTTCCGTAAAACCACCATAACTCCCTCATTCGGACTCCGATTGGGATGTGCAAGATACCCACGCGAAGCTGTTTCCAAGACGAAGACAATGGTGGTAGTTTCATAGCTTTCGGATGTAATCTCAATAGGACGATTTCCAGTTGAATCCAACTGTAGTTGAAATCCTTGACGCACGGCTTCCATGATCGTATCAATCACCTGCGACCTTTTCTGCCTTCGTTCCATCCTTATCGTGAACAACCAATGCTCCGATCACTTCCCTTAAAAAGCAACAGATTCCGGCTTTACTAGAACCTTTGAGTAATACACTGGGGCAGTATTTTCGTCTTTTGTGAAAAATTATAAAAAGCCAAATATAAAATAAAAAATACTTAGTAACTAATTCTTCACTAAAAAATTATTTTTCAACCCATTTAAAATGACACATTTTCTTTTTTTATAACATTTTCTTTTCAATTAATACACTCAGCCACTTTTTTTTCACTCCTATATATTAAATTATTTATCTTTCTTTTTCTTTATGTTTTAATACTTACACTCACATTTTCTTTTCTCAATTAAACATATTAACCAATCACTCCTAAACTCTCATGCCTTCGAAGAAATGTACTACTCCCTCCGTCCCGGCTAAGATGACACATTCCTTAGCCGGCACGGGATTTTAGAATTAATTGGTTAATGTGTTTAATTGGAGAGAGAAAAAGTGGGTGGAAGTATTAAAATTGATAGAGAGAAAAGGTGAATATTTTAATGGAGGTGAGAAAAAGTGGTTAAGTGTATTAATTGGAGAGAAAAAGTTTCGAAAGAAGGAAATGTGTGTCATCTTGGTTGGGACAAACTAAAAAGCAAAACGTGTCATCTTAAGCGGGACGGAGGGAGTGCATCATTTTAGCTTGGATACTCCGCTTAATTGCGTATTGGGTAATGGATAATAAACAACTTGCATAGCTAATAGTAACTTCTTCAGATAGCAGTGAAAGTTGACATAAATATTAGTCCCTTCGTTCCCAAAAATTCATCACCATTTGACATGGCATGGGTTTTAAAAACTGTAATAGAAAGTGGGTTGAAAAAGTTAGTGGAATATAAGTCCTACTTATATTAGTTTTATAATAAAATGTGAGTGTGAATGAGTTAGTGGAATATATGGTCCACTACAAAAAATGTTAAAAGTGAAAAGTGACAAATTTTTAGAGACGAACGAAAATGAAAAAATGTGACAAATTTTTAAGGACGAACGAAAATGGAAATAGGTGACAAATTTTTAGGACTGAGGGAATACAAGGCATCCAACTTTTGATTAACTCTAGAATATTTGTGAGTTTTTAGTGACACTTAGTATGTCCGTGATATAAACTCAACACGCCTAAATTTAAGTGTGAGAAGTTTATATGTATTATCAGCATGTTATTTTACCTGTTTTGAACCTTTGTCTTTTTCCACTTAGCTCGTTGCCCGGTCTAAGTGTGAAAAGTTTGTTTATATTTTTGAGTATGTTGTTTTCTGTGTTTTAATTTGATTGTGCGCACCAACTCCCTTATTTCCCCTCTTCACTAGGATAGCTTGGAGACAAGCTGGAGTGAAGTGGGAGGGGGTAGGAGAGTTAGTGCAGTTTGTGCTCAGCATGTGTAAGAGTCAACATGTCTAAGAATTAGTTTTTTTTAGGATTTATGTGTTTAGCATAAACTGGTGATAATAATAAAGCAAGATTCCCTTTGGAAGAGTAATTGAGAATAGAATGCACTACAACTTTGAGCCCTCTTTCTTTTAAAAGCTGAAATCGGTTTGGAAGAAGCAAGAACAATAGAAGGTGCCTTAGCTAACCTAGCTGTGAAGCCCCACTACATAAGTGAGTTATAAGCCTTAACATTGAGCGCTAACATGTTTATAAGGGGCTGCCACCTGATGCTTAGGGAGAAAAATTTAGAAAGGAGAAACAAAAAAAAATAAAAAAATAAATCAAACATCTGGAGTTATAGGTTGGACGAAGTCCAGAGGAGAGAAATAAAAAGAGAAGAAAAAAATATTCTGGAGGTATAAGCTGGACGAAGTCCAGGAAAAAGAAAGAAAAAATTAGGAAGGAGGATAGAAGGAGAAATTCTCATAACTCGAGGCATCAGTGGCAGGAAATAACCAAAAGTGATCGAGCGAATCCAGCAGTTAAGTAAGTTGTAGGCTATCTGGACGAGCTGGCAAATCGACTAGGTAGATGAAGGGAAGGAGAGGATTTGGAGTGTGTAGACTATTTGATTGACCTTTAACTTGTGGGGACGACTGCTTAAAAGTTTGAACTAGTTCATGCCTATGTATTTTATCTTCTTATTTTTTTTTTTTTCTTTTCTTTTCTTTTGTATATCAGTAGGGTGTCGAGGTCTAGGAGTCTTTAGGAGTCGGTCATGGAATAACCATGCATTGAAATTCGCCTTATTTCTTGTTCTTGTATTTATACTTGAGGACAAGTATGGTTTAAGTGTGAGCAGTTTGATAAGGCTAATTTCATGCATTGGTTATGGGATAAATTCTGTGATTTTCTGGGTCTAACAAAGTTTTATAAGCCAGATGTGTAGAGAAAATGTCAGCCCCAGGAAGAAAGAAGGGATTACTTTAAGGAAGAAGCTGGCGGGAAAAAGTGAGCATAAAAGGGAAAAGTTTACTAGATGAAGGAGCATCCACGAGGAAGGCAAAATGGGAAACGCCAGTTTGAGTCTAGAAGTTCCGCCCCTTATAAATAAGAGCACGCGTTCAACATGAAGAGAGTTCTCCTTTTGAATCATCAGCTATTAGCTTAGCTTTTCCATTTCTCTACACACACACTTTTAAGGGGAATCATCAAAGAGGTTCACGTTTCAATTCCGCCGTGGTGTAACACCGTCTCCAAGGGAGGCGAAGATACAATCCTTTATTTGCTTTTGTTTGTGTTTCGGATTCCTCGGGTCTTCGTTGGTCGTGTTTTGCTACTTTCTCTTTGGATATTGCGTATTTTGCTATGGAAATTGTCACTTTCGTTTCGGTTATGTTATTGTTGCATTATCTGTTTGTTTTTTTGTGGATATTGTTGATTGATTTGAGGTGGAGTTTGAATTGCATAGAGATTTGTAGTTGATCGGTTGAATCTGGTTGAATCTGCGAAGATCGGAGATGGAAATTGTGTTGGATTGTTGTGGATGGCTTGGATCCGGAATGGATTTGTTCATGTTTGCATGGTTGTGACATTTAAATTTTGTTTACTTGTTTACCTCGTCTAGTAACCGTAGATCTGCTTTAGTTTCAGTAGTTCTTTGTGTTAATCGGTTTAATTTCGTTTGCCCTGTTTCGATCCTTGCTTTGCTATGTTTTTCATCTGTTATTTCGTGATAAAAGTTAGAGAAGTTGATGTCGCTGTTAGTTAGTCCTTTAGTTGGTTAATCTGCAGCTTTTCCGTCGTACTATGCCGTTTAGGGAAATGGTCCCCACATGTTGTTCTTTCCTGTGTCTAGGTTAGTTTAGGAAGCCGTTTACCCCGTCTAGTAGTAATTTCAAGCTCATTTGGTCACCATTATGCATGTTCTGTTATCTTTGCCTAGATCTAGCTCTTAGGATAGGACATTTCATTTCCAGAGTTTAGAAATTAAATCTCAACCCCGAGAAAATTGTGTGGCAGTAGCCAGAAATAGTTTCCATGTCTTTTAGCATGTTTACTTACGCATCTGTCTTTGTGGATTCGATCCCTGCTTCCATGTACTAATTTTTTTAGCATAGCGGGTTGAGGGTTTTGAAGGGAGAATGAAGTGATTGTGTGCCCAACGACAGGCATCCCGAGGATTCTCTGAGTTCCTAGACCCATTGTCTAGTGGATTCTCTGGATTGGGGAAATTCCATTTTACATAACAACACACAACACTCCCACATCTCATCGCTCTTCAATTTATTTTAAGAAGATCATACTAGATACCAAAATGATACTCCTTTTGTTCCCTCATAGTTGAGTGATGGAACTTTGTTCCCTCATGGTTTTATGAGTTTAATTGCACATGATGAAATAATCTAAACATATAGTTTGCAAGGAAAACATAGAAAACACAGAGATACTCGACTGCGTCCGTTTTTGCAGTTGAGTTCGACATCTTCAGCAACAAATGGGATCTGAGTTTTCGCCATGTAGGGATCGACATTCAGTCTCAGGTGTCCAGAACGTGACGGCGGTTGACGATGCGATATTGGGGGCAGGAGTTGGAGTGCCCATATCAACTACACTGCGATTTGATTAGGGTTAACGGTAGCGTCGGTGCAAAGGGTTTTGAGGTCAGTTATGTGTACGATTTGAGCACTATTCTACCTGAACAAGTTCAAGCCGGATTATCTGCTGCCACCGGAGGTTTGGCCACAGTTCACGACGTCATCGCTTGGTCTTTCAGCTCCACCATGCGGAGAAGAAGGTCTTATAGCGGCGAGCACATTTAAAATTAAGAGTTTTAGTTTGAAATGCTATGAAAATGTGTACTTAAGTATCCGGTATTGTAATTAATATCGTAATAATGCAATAAATATTACTCCTTCAGACCACATTATATGTACCAGTTTTCCATTTTAGTTATCCTTTATTAATTTTTCTACTTCACTTTTAGTATAATTGATAATGGACCAATATACATTCTATTAACTCATTTCTCCCTAAAATAGCGTTTGTCACGACCACTCTTACTAGGGGTCAATAAATGCAGTTGTCGCGACTAATGGAACTTTAATAACATGAAAGTATCTAGGGATTCAATAAAGAACTTGACCGAAACAATTAATATTCAAATAAATGAGTCTTGACATCAGATCAAGAGACAACGAGTATCAAGCGAAAAACGAGAGGTCGCCCGCCGGCCAATTGCGCCCTCACAACTCCTCCTTCGACTTCTCGTACTTTCCCGATATACATGTAGAATAAGTCTCAATATTGAATTTATGCGTGTGATTTAAAATTCGTAATTAGACTGTCCAACTAATTATTCTGGAACATAAGATAATTTCACACCTTAATTAAATGATTTTGGAATTAATTTAATGTTGCCCAATAATTTAAAGAGTATTATAAACCCATAAATAAACTAAAGATCTGCGTACTTAATTAATTGAAACTAACCATACATATGAGTTAGGATAGATAGCCTAAACTAAAGTTCCCAGGCCTATTATTATTTCTGAACCCAAGATTTTAAATTACTCTCTGGCCCAAACAAGGAAAGAGATCAGCCCAAATATATTGGTCACCTCAAATCACAAAATTCAAATTCTCTCAGCGGAGGTCTCTGATGAGGGGAAGGGAGTAAAGATGATGGTATGTGTATTTACCTTGGTTGAAAAAGAAATCAATTTGTCGTTATCCGATTTTTTGTTGTAGTAAATAAATGTGTTTTGCTATATTTTATTTTTTTTAATATATAATTGACATTTGGTTCCATGTTATGTCATGACTGATTACATTAAAAAAAAACTTAAATTTTAGTATATCTAAGCAAGTGAAAAATAAATTAGTTGTTTGGATTTTTTCATGATTCATCATATTTCTCCATTTAATAATTTAATTCAGGATTGAAATAGTCAAGTTGTCTCTCTATGTTGTTTCGACCCGAATTGCTATAAATATTTTATAAATATATGCGTTAGATTTGATGATTGTGACTTTGGGAGTGTGAAAACTCGATAAAAATACGTCAGCTAGATATATTTGAAAAAAAGAAACAAAAGTCCATAGTCCGTTGAACCATCATATCAGTGCCCTAAAACTACATAAATAATTTAGTGGTCTTACTAATATTATGTTAACTTAGTAAGCATCTATAGACACTCTATATGTTCCCATTATGTGTGCATTTTTACTCTTTTAATTGTTCAATCTGTCATTAAGAATTCACTTTTATTTTTTATAATAAATACTACTAAAATTAGACATTAAATTTGTTAATTCATTCTACTCATATTTTCTATAAATCTAATCATACTCATAAAAGTGAGATCAATATTCAACTAAGTTTTAATGTATTTTTCTTTACATTCTCCTAACGAAAAAAAGATTAACACTTAATAAGGGTGGAGAGAGTATCATAAATTACATAGTCAATATGCATACATATATACTATTTCCTCTGTCCCATAAAAGTATATATATATATATATATATATATATATATATATATATATGTGGGAGTGATCAATTGCTAACTCAACATTTAATTACTAACTACAACTAATTTGAGGCCACATAATTTTAAAAAACGTGTGGTCTACAATTTGTCACGTGTAATTTTCGTTTTTAATAATTAAATCGAAATTTTTTTTAAAAAAAACGCCAAATTGGGGTTTTGGATGAAAATGTCAATATAGTGTTTCGAAAATATCAACACAATGCTTTGAGAATGTCAACACAAATTTAGGATTGACATTGTATATGCTTTATATTGACATATTATCTTAGTTGTAATGACATTAGCCTGTGTACGAAAAATATGAAAATTCAAGATTTTTTTTTTCAAATTTTGACGTCGGAACATATGCATGTAGTATATCGTTGGAATCCTTATAAAATTATCTTTAATTTGATATATGTTATATGAATTTAAAGTTTTGGGATTTCTTTTAAAAGTTAATTATAACTAACTTGACATTAATACCCCTATTGATTTTTATTGGAATTAATCCTATAGCCTTATTGACGTTTTTTGTTGAT